>NC_042964.1:27807961-27952961 GCF_901001165.1 Salmo trutta | reverse complement strand
AAGTTTGGTGGAAGAGGAATAATGGTTTGGGCTAGGCCCCCTAGTTCCAGTAAAGAGAGATTTTAACGCTACAGCATATGACATTCTAGACAATTCTGTGCTTCCAAGTTTGTGGCAACAGTTTGGGGAAGGCCCTTTCCTGTTTCAGCATGACAATGCTCCCATGCAGAAAGTGGGGTCCATACAGAAATGGTTTGTCGAGATCTGCGTTGAAGAACTTGACCAGCCTGCACAGGGACCTGAACTACAGGGACCTAAACTCAACACCGATGGTGAAGCTCTCAACCTGCTCCAGTACAGCCCCGTCAATGAGGATGGGGGGCGTGCTCGGTCCTCCTTTTCCTGTAGTCCACAACCATCTTTGTCTCAACGGGATCAAGACAAAGGAGATTGTGGACTTTTAAAAAAACATTTTTTATTTAACTAGGCAAGTCAGTTAAGAACAAATTCTTATTTTCAATGACGGCCTAGGAACAGTGGGTTAACTGCCTTGTTAGGGGGCAGAACGACAAATTTTTACCTCATCAGCTCGGCAATTCGATCTTGCAACCTTTCGGACTACAGGAAAAGGAGGACCGAGCACGCCCCCATTCTCATCGACAGGGCTGTAGTGGAGCAGGTTGAGAGCTTCCTTGGTGTCCATATCAAAAAAACGAACATGGTCCAAGCAGACCAAGACAGTCGTGAAGAGGGCATGACAAAATCTATTCGCCCTCAGGAGACTGAAAAGATTTGGCATGGGTCCTCAGATCCTCAAAAGGTTCTACAGGTACACCATCGAGAGCATCCTGACTGGTTGCATCACTGCAGCGTATGGCAACTGCTCGGCCTCCACTGCAAGGCACTACAGAGAGTAGTGCGTACAGCCCAGTACATCACTGGGGCCAAGCTTCCTGCCACCCAGGACCTCTATACCAGGCGGTGTCAAGAGGTAGCCGGAGTGCCAAGTCTAGGTTCGGCTTCTACCCCCAAGCCATAAGACTCCTGAACATCTAATAAAATGGCTACCCAGACTATTTGGATTGCCCAACCCCTTTTATACCACTGCTACTGTTATTATCTATGCATAGTCACTTTAATAACTCTTGCTACATATTACCTCAATTACCTCGACTAACCAGGACCCCCTGTATATAGTCTCGCTATTGTTATTTTACTGCTGCTCTTTAATTACTTGTTACTTTTATTTGTTACTCATATTTTTTTTAAACTGCATTGTTGGTTAGGGGCTTGTAAGTAAGCATTTCACTGTAAGGTATACACCCGTTGTAGTCGGCCCATATGACTAATACAATTTGATCAAACACCTTTGGGATGAATTGTAACGCCAAATGCTGGCCCAAAATCAGTGCGCGACCTCACTAATGCTCGTGGCTGAATGGAAGGAAGTCCGCCCAGACGAGTGGAGGCTGTTATAGCAGCAAAGGGTGGACCAACTCCATATTAATGCCGATGATTTTGGAATGAGATATTCGAGCAGTAGTCCACATACTTTTGGTCATGTAGTGTTTTCACTGTAACAGACCTGAAAAATACCAGTTTGTATATTATGCAGTGGGATAGGATGTACATAGGACAATACTTACTCCACGCAGTCTACCAGGGCAGATTCCGCATGCCGACTTGGGTGCCTTGCCCACCTTCTTGGTGTACAGGTACACAATGCGGTTACCAGGAGTCCGGGACCTGTAAGTGAGGGAATACACATTACACAATGCAAAGTTGGCAACAATATTTTGAGGGATGAAAACATGCTTACATTAGTTTTCCCAAGACTACTTTATTTAAAATGCATAGCTAGCTAGATACAACCACGTGCAAGCCAGTACTAACGCTACTAACGATCAACAACCAAACCGTTTAGGTCACAAGAAAGAAACAGGCACTGTAGTAACTAAGAATGGCACAGAAGCCAAGGGAAAAGCAAAAAGCCAAGGGAATTGCAATGTAATTAGCTAACTATAGCTACACGCTAGCTACTTACAGCCTAGTTTTGTTGGAGGCGGTGTTGTAGGACAACCTACGACGGTAAGTTAGGCGCTGGACCATGTTGATACCTGTAAATACATGATTATTAGTATAACGTAACACCGATTAATTACATTACCTTTACTAGCTAGCTTGTTCATTAAGCAATGGTATCGGGGACTGCCGATGGCGTCAACATTATTGCGCAAGACTGTGTAACCAAGTAAGCTAGGTAGTTGATATACTACCTAACAAACGGATCAAGATGAAAACGTTTGATTTTACGTGGAAGAATACACCCTAGTTTGTCAATTTAAACAAGTCAATTTAAGGCAGCAAACCTGCAATGGCATTTTTTTTGTAGTTACCAAAATGGAGACATGTTTGCTTTGTGCTAATGTTACTGAAGATATGATACTTGGAGGGCGATGACAAAGTACTAGGATAACATGAAATATCATCATCAACGTGTTGACGGTTTCAAACAATGGAAATATGGTCTTTGAAATACGAGTTGTCATATTATATAAACACAGATTACAACAGATTACTTAGACGAAGTATAAGCGATTAAATCTAGGCCGCCATACCTTCGATTAATGTCACCGGAAAAGGAAGGACTAAAGACGGTACTTTGGAATTTGAAGTTTTTCTTCTTCCTGTGAGTTTCCAGCAGACTGGACGCTGTGTTGCGTATTGTTGCCTTTCGCAGGTCGGCGTGAGAATTGCAGTTTTATATATCTAATAGCCTCACACCACCTGTACATAGCCTCGCTATTGCTATAGTTATTTTACTGCTGCTATTTAATTATGTTACTTTTATTTTCTTTCTTTTTATAACTTATCCATTTTTTACTTAACTTCTTATAGATTTTCTCTCTTCTCACTAATGGCAAATGGTTGCATTCTTGTTAATATGTTTTCCTGTTTTTAGGTTTTATGAATAAGCTTTTCACCATATCCCCATTTGCAGAAAATACTTGCCAGCTTGCACTACAATATCTCAACCACTAGCAGATGTGTGTAAGCATGGTCTAAAGTGTGTGGGGAGGTGAGCACATTCTCACGTAAAGTAATGTTAATAAATGCCAACTTTTACATGAAAACTGGTGCACGTACATTATACCCTATATGTTGTATGTTCGCAAGGTTAATAAATGAGGCCAATGCACCGGCCTGCTCCTACGGGTGCAGTACAGAGTCAATGTGCGGTGGCACTGGTTAGTCGAGGTAATTGAGGTAATATGTACATGTAGGTAGAGTTAAAGTGACTATGCATAGATAATAAACAGAGAGTAGCAGCAGCATAAAAGAGGGGTCTGGGTAGCCCTTTGATTAGCTGTTCAGGAGTCTTATGGCTTGGGGGTAGAAGCTGTTAAGAAGCCCTTTGGACATAGACTTGGCGCTCCGGTAACGCTTGCCGTGCGGTAGCAGAGAGAACAGTCTATGACTAGGGGGGCTGGAGTCATTGACAAATGTTAGGGCCTTCCTATTTTTATTGGCTAGGTTGGCTAGTTGAGAACAAGTTCTCAATTACAACTGCAACCTGGCCAAGATAAAGCAAAGCAGTGCGACACAAACAACAACACAGAGTTACACATGGAATAAACAAACATACAGTCAATAACACGATAGAAAAAATATATACGTTTATGTACAGTGTGTGCAAATTATTTAAGTTAATTAAGGGAGGTAACGTAATAAATAGGCCAAAGTGCGAAATAATTACAATTTAGCAAATTAAACACTGGAGTGATAGATGTGCAGAAGATGAATGTGCAAGCAGAGATACTGGGGTGCAAAGGAGCAACAATAATAAATAACAGTATGGGGATGAGGCAGTTGGATGGGCTATTTACAGATGGGCTATGTACAGGTTCAGTGATCTGTGAGCTGCTCTGACAGCTGGTGCTTAAAGCTAGTGAGGGAGATATGAGTCTCCAGCTTCAGTGATTTTTGCAATTCGTTCCAGTCATTGGCAGCAGAGAACTGGAAGGAAAGGCGGCCAAAGGAAGAATTGACTTTGGGGGGGACCAGTGAAATATACCTGCTGGAGTGCGTGCTACGGGTGGGTGCTGCTATGGTGACCAGTGAGCTGAGATAAGGCGGGGCTTTACCTAGAAAATACATATAGATGACCTGGAGCCAGTGGGTTTGGCGATGAATATGAAGTGAGGGCCAGCCAACGAGAGCATACAGGTCGCAGTGGTTGGTAGTATATGGGGCTTTGGTGACAAAACGGATGGCACTGTGGGAGACTACATCCAATTTGCTGAGTAGAGTGTTGGAGGCTATTTTGTAAATGACATCGCCGAAGACAAGGATTGGCAGGATAGTCAGTTTTAAGAGGGTCTGTTTGGCAGCATGAGTGAAGGAGGCTTTGTTGCGAAATAGGAAGCCGATTCTAGATTTAATTTTGGATTGGAGATGCTTAATGTGAGTCTGGAAGGAGAGTTTACAGTCTAACCAGACACCTAGTAGTGTCTGGTCGTGATGCTGGACGGGCGGGCAGGTGCGGGCAGCGATTGGTTGAAGAGCATGCATTTAGTTTTACATGCATTTAAGAGCAATTGGAGGCCACGGAAGGAGAGTTTTATTGCATTGAAGCTCGTTTGGAGGTTAGTTAACACAGTGTCCAAAGAAGGCCAGAAGTATACAGAATGGTGTCGTCTGCGTAGAGGTGGATCAGAGAATCACCAGCAGCAAGAGCAACATCATTGATGTATACAGAGAAAAGAGTTGGCCCGAGAATTGAACCCTGTGGCACCCCCATAGAGACTTCCAGAGGTCCGGACAACAGGCCCTCCAATTTGACACACTGAACTCTGTCTGAGAAGTAGTTGGTGAACCAGGCGAGGCAGTCATTTGAGAAACCAAGGCTGTTGAGTCTGCCGATAAGAATGTAGTGATTGACAGAGTCGAAAGCCTTGGCCAGGTCGATGAATACAGCTGCACGGTATTGTCTCTTATCAATGGCGGTTATAATATCGTTTAGGACCTGGAGCGTGGCTGAGGTGCACCCATGACTTGCTCGGAAACCAGATTGCATAGTGGAGCAGGTACGGTGGGATTCGAAATGGTCGGTAATCTGTTTGTTAACTTGGCTTTTGAAGACCTTAGAAAGGCAGGGTAGGATACATATAGGTCTGTAGCAGTTTGGGTCTAGAGTGTCTCCCCCCTTTGAAGAGGGGGATGACCGAGGCAGCTTTCCAATCTTTGAGGATCTCAGACGATACGAAAGAGAGGTTGAACAGACTAGTAATAGGGGTTACAACAATGACTGCTGATCATTTTAGAAAGAGAGCGTCCAGATTGTGGCTATTGATTTGTAGGGGTCCAGATTTTGCAGCTCTTTCAGAACATCAGCTATCTGGATTTGGGTGAAGGATAAATGGGGGAGGCTTGGGCAAGTTGCTGTGGGGGGTGCAGGGCTGTTGACCGGGGTAGGGGTAGCCAGGTGGAAAGCATGGCCAGCCGTAGAATAATGCTTATTGAAATTCTCAATTATTGTGGATTTATCGGTGGTGACAGAGTTTCTTAGCCTCAGTGCAGTGGGCAGCTGGGAGGAGGTGCTCTTATTCTCCATGAACTTTACAGTGTCCCAGAACTTTTTTGAGTTTGTTCTGCAGGATGCAAATTTCAGTTTGAAAAAGCAATCCTTTGCTTTCCTAACTGCCTGTGTATATTGGTTCCTAACTTCCCTGAAAAGTTGCATATCACGGGGGCTATTCGATGCTAATGCAGTACACCATAGGATGTTTTTGTGCTGGTCAAGGGCAGTCAGGTCTGGAGTGAACCACGGGCAAATCTGTTCCTGGTTCTATATTTTTTTAATGGGGCATGCTTATTTAAGATTGTGAGGAATGCACTTTTAAAGAATAACTAGGTATCTTCTACTGACGGAATGAGTTCAATATCCTTCCAGGATACCTGGGCCAGGTCGATTAGAAAGGCCTGCTCGCTGAAGTGTTTTAGGGAGCGTTTGACAGTGATGCGGGGTGGTCGTTTGACCGCAGACCCATTACGGATGCAGGCAATGAGGCAGTGATCGCTGAGAACCTGGTTGAAGACAGCAGAGGTGTATTTGGAGGGCAGGTGGGTTAGGATGATATCTATGAGGGTGCCTGTGTTTACGGATTTGGGGTTGTACCTGGTAGATTCATTGATAATTTGTGTGAGATTGAGGGCATCAAGTTTAGATTGTAGGATGGCCGGGGTGTTAAGCATGTCCCAGTTTAGGTCAACAGTACGAGCTCTGAAGATAGATGGGGGGCAATCAATTCATATATGGTGTCCAGGACACAGCTGGCGGCAGAATGTGGCCTATAGCAAGCGGCAACGTTGAGAGACTTGTTTCTGGAAAGGTGGATTTTTAAAAGTATAAGCTCAAATTGTTTGGGCACAGACCTGGATAGTAAGACAGAACTCTGTAGGTTATCTCTGCAGTAGATTGCAACTCTGCCCCCTTTGGCAGTTCTATCTTGTCGGAAAATGTTATAGTTAGGGATGTGTGGTATCCCAGGAGGTCTACCCCAGGGGATGGTAATAGAGGGTAGGTACATGAGGCGATGTTGGCTCCCTCTGCTGGGAATACGGGAGCTGGGCACCTCGACACGAACAGCTAAGTGGAGGTAATTAGAGGAAAGTGCCAACCAGCCGTGGATGCTAAATAAAAGGAGCACGATGGCACACCGCGGGAGAGAGGGGAGAGAGATGGACACCAGTTAAGAGAGAGAATTAAGACCGAGCAAAACCTAAGTTATTTCTTTGATATATTTATATTCTGTCTTAAGTAAAGTTGATTTCTGACTAAAGCCTCCCTTTCTCTGTGTCAATCTCTGCAAGCTCAACCCAACACCCCACGGTTTACCAAATATGGTGGAGAATGCAGGCAACTCAATAGATTTGGGTGCTGTGGGGTTGAGTGTGCGGAGATTACCATGGAGGAGCTGGTGGCTCAGTTCATCCTCAGCCAGCAGAAGCAACAGGCTCTCCAGGAGCAAATGCTGGAGGAGCAGCACCAACAAAACCGCAGACTGGTAGCGCAGGTAGCCCAGTTGAAGGTTGGGAGTGCTCAGGAGTCTGGCCCGAATCAGTTCTTGGTTCAGTTCAGGGAGGAAGATGACATGGAGCCGTATCTGTGCACCTTCGAGAGGACGGCACAGTGGGAAGGATGGTCCAAGCCACAGTGGGCCAGCCTGTTGGCACCCTACCTCTCTGGGAAGGCCCAGAAGGCCTTCATTTGAACACTGACCAGGCCGCAAATTATGAGGGACTCAAACGGGAGATACTAAGCCGTTATGGGTTCAATCTCGCATGCCGTGCACAACTGGTCCACGACTGGGCTTTTGACCCCACCCTGTCCCCCCGTGCGCAGATGAGCGACCTGGTTCATCTGACCAAGGGCTGGCTACTGACAGAAGTACCGTCCCTCCCAATGCTCGACAAACTCGTCCTGGATAAATACCTTCGGGCCCTGCCCTATGAGATGAAGAAGACGGTGAGCATGCAGAACCACCAGAGCCTGGAGGAATTGCTGACAGCAGTGGAAATTCACCAGAACACCCAGGACCTGATGGGAGGGGCTCGAGCGGAGAGAGGAGATGCGGCGAGGGGGGCGACCAACACAAAGCGAGGCGAGGAGCTGAAGGGGGCCCGGACGGAACCAGCCGAGGCTGTGAAGTGGGAGGGTGACCCAAACCGACGACGCCGGCGGCTGCTGGACCCCGATCAGAGACGCTGCTATGAGTGCGGTCAGCCGGGGCACCTCGCGTGGAGCTGTCCTGGCCGGGAGGAGGCCATGCTCTCCGCACCCCCCAGCTCGGGGATAACCCGGATGGCGAGTTACGTCACCTCCTGTTGGGCGCACACCGAGATGGCCCCTCCGATGGTTCTGGTACGAATCGATGGCATCGACACCAGCGCTCTGCTGGACTCCGGCAGCATGGTGACCCTGGCCCACCTGCAGTGGCTCACACGAGAGGGGAAGGAGGAACCGTGGGACGAAGAAGTGACAGTGTCCTGTGTACACGGGGACACGAAGAGGTACCCAACGGTGGCCGTGAGGATAACCACCCCAAAGGGGAGTGCCAGATGCGCGTGGGAGCTGTGCCTAACCATGTCCATTCTCCTTGGTCGAGACTACCCTCTCCTCCAGGCACTGTGGAGGAGGGACCTGGGGAGGCAAGCACGGGAGGTAGGAAGAAAAGGAAAAAAGACGGTGGCCTGTGCCACCCAACCCCCGCCACAAGAGGTGTCCACTGGGCCCGAGTCAGACCCGGAGGAGGGAGACGACCCCGCTCCAGAAAGTGAGCCACCGTGCGAGGAAGACCTCAGGCTCCCCTTTATGGAGGTGGAGGCCCTAGACGGAGCTCCCGACATGGGAATCCTCACGGGTCAGTTCAGGACAGCTCAGTTAGAAGACCCACATCTCCAGAACGCTAGGGCCCAGGTGATGGCAGTGGATGGCGTACTGTTACCTGGGGTAAGTGATTGGCGCTACCCCCACTTCGCAATTAAGCATAATTTATTGTATCAGGTAGTGAAGCATAATGGAGAGACCAAAGACTTGTTACTCATACCCAGCCAGTATGTTAGGACTGTGTTGCACTTGCCCACACCCAACTGCTTGGGGCACACCTGGGGGTGGAGAAAACCAGGGAGCGGACCGGGAACCGGTTCCACTGGCCTGGAGTCAAGCACGCCGTGGAGGACTACTGCCATAGTTGCCCGGAGTGCCAGATCACAGCTCCGAGGGTGTAGTATCGAAACCCTTTGGTTCCCTTGCCCATTATAGGAGTGCCATTCGAGCGGGTGGCAATAGATCTGGTGGGTCCGTTGGTGAAGACCGCGAGGGGACACCAATACATCCTGGTAATCATGGATTACGTCACCCGGTATCCTGAGGCAATCCCACTACGCACGGCAGCATCCAAAGGTATCACACGGGAGCTCTTCCATTTATTCAGCCGGGTGGGGATTCCGCAGGAAATCCTGACGGACCAGGGCACTGCGTTCATGTCTCGTGTGATGAAGGATGTCAGCAATCTGTTACGAATCAAACAGGTGAGGACCAGTGTGTACCGTCCACAAACCGATGGGCTAGTGGAATGCTTCAATAAGACCCTGAAACAGATGCTGAAGAAGGTCATTGAGAGAGACGGGAGGAACTGGGACCAGCTGCTGCTCCACCTGATGTTTTCAGTGCGCGAGGTACCCCAAGCATCCACGGGGTTCTCCCCCTTTAGCTGAAAAACAAATCCCAGACTGGAGTTGTAATTATTGTTTCATTGTATTTTATCATTACTAGCCTGGTTTGTCACTATAAATGGGTATTGTACTCTTTGAAATTTGATTCAATGATTTGATTAGATTAACTGTACATGTTGGGTATAATATAGTAACTAGGCCTGTTTCCAAAGAGGTTTCAAATCATCCTACACACTTAGAAAAAAGGGTTCCAAAAGGGTTCTTTGGCTGTCCATATAAAGAACCATTTTTGGTTCTAGGTAGAACCCTTTTGGGTTCCATGTAGAACCATATGTGGAAAGGGTTCTACATGGAACCCGAAAAGGTTCTATCAGGAGCAAAAAGGGTTCTAGGCAATTGTCAAAAAAGTAGTTTTGTCCTGTTTCACTTCTTCACCTGCATTTATTGGAAAAGACTTGACAAGTCAAAACAGTATGGTGGAAGTTCATCATTTGGCTGACTTTCAACTGGTCAGTTCTTTCAAATCAGAGACCAGTAAATTACAGGAAATTAGAAGAAATGTGTCACCACATGGAATATTATTTATTGTCCAGTTGGTGGCAGCAGTATCATACCAAGTGTTTGAATATTCTCGATGTGAATGTTGAAGCCTCTCTCATTGCCCCAAATAATGAGACATTATTTAACTCATATCCAAAAACTAAAAATGAATATTGTGGCAATCATGCAATTTCACACACACACACACACACACACACACACACACACACACACACACACACACACACACACACACACACACTCCTTCAGTTGCTGTGAAAGCACTGTGCTTCAGACTTGCTATGGTTGCACACTTGGCAAGTGTATAGATCTCCAAATATGTAGCTTCCTTAACCACCTGCCCCCCTTACCCTCTGGGGCCTTGTCCCTGAGCTACAGCAAGCATGAGGGCCTCTGCTACTCGTTTCCCACAGGGCCACCTCTCCTGGTTGATAGATTTCCACTGCTCTGTCCTAATGAAACCATACTAGGCTCTCTCTTTTTGAGTAAGGAAGGAAGGCATCTGCAAGTTCACCAGCTAGACAAAGCATGTTATAGGATGAATCCATTGGAATTTCAAAAAGGTACAAGGTCATCTTCAAATGAGCGTGTTTATGCCCCAAATGTTGTACTGTAAAGTCATCCTCAGCTCCTTTTTCTGAAAAAGCTTTTAAGGTGTTTATCAATGTGACTTTTTTTTATTGTAAAAAAATAAATCCCTTACTCTTGTGCCTTGCGTAATTCAGGCCACTACGGTTGAGTCAAATTTGTAATGGGGTTGATAAAATGTCTTATCAGAAATCTACTGTCTATAGGTATATATTAAAGAATAATAGCTCAAAATGTTGCTCTTAGTCAATGTGAAATCGACCAAAAAATTCACCATGTCATTGGATTTAAGTTAAAAGTTGGGTATAAAAAGATATATTAATAAGGAGTTGGTCCCCCTTTGCAGCTATAACAGCCTCAGCTCTTCTGGGAAGGCTTTCCACTAGATGTTGGAACATTGTTGCGGGGACTTGCTTCCATTCAGCCACAAGAGCATTAGTGAGGTCGGGCACTGATGTTGGGCGATTAGGCCTGGCTCGCAGTCTGCGTTTCAATTCATCCCAAAGGTGTTTGATGGGGTTGAGGTTAGGGCTCTGTGCAGGCCAGTCAAGTTCCTCCACACCAATCTCGACAAAACATTTCTATATGGACCTCACCTTGTGCACGAGGGCATTGTCATAATGAAACAGGAAAGGTCCTTCCCCAAACTGTTGCCACAAAGTTGGAAGCACAGAACCGTCTAGAATGTCATTGTATGCTGCAGTTTTAAGATTTCCCTTCACTGGAACTAAGGGGCATAGCCCGAACCATGAAAAACAGCCCAGACCATTATTCCTCCTCCACCAAACTTTAGAGTTGGCACTATGCATTCGGGCAAGTAGTGTTCCCCTGGCATCTGCCAAATCCAGATTAGTCCGTCGGACTGCCAGACAGTGAAGCGTGATTCATCACTCCAGAGAAGGCATTTCCACTGCTTCAGAGTCCAATGACGGCAAGCTTTACACCACTCCAGCCAACGCTTGGCATTGCACATGGTGATCTTAGGCTTGTGTGCAGCTGCTCAGCCATGGAAACACATTTCATGAAGCTCCCGACGATCAGTTATTGTGCTGACATTGCTTCCAGAGGCAGTTTGGAACTCGGTAGGAGTGTTGCAACAGAGGACAGATGATTTTTACTCAATACACGCTTCAGCACTCTGCGGTCCCGTTCTGTGAGCTTGTAATGGCCTGCCACTTTGCGGCTGAGCCATTGTTGCTCCTAGATGTTTCCACTCCACAATAACAGCACTTACAGTTGATCGGGGCAGTTATAGCAGGGAAGAAATTTGACAAACTGACTTGTTGGAAAGGTGGCATCCTATGACGGTGCCACGTTGAAAGTCACTGAGCTCTTCAGTAAGGCCATTCTACTGCCAATGTTTGTCTATGGATATTGCATGGCTATGTGCTCAGGGCCTTACTGGCTGTGTCCATATACCTTTGTGTATATATAGTGTGTTTGTATTAGGGCTGTTCTAAATGTAGATTTTTCCATTTATAGACACACTTTACGTGTTTTATTCAGAATCAACTTTATAAATTGAGCTTGTCTGACGCTTTAAGCTTACTATTTGATGAAATAAGACAAATGCCTGAAGAGGGCGCCAGATATCTAGATAACCAGAAGAAACATACCTTAACCTGACCCAAATATTCTCCTCCCGCTCCTGCTGTCTTTCGCAGATTCTGCCATTACTCTCCTGAAGTAATAAGCTATACGAGTCGGCGGCAACCTTTCTCATGTGGAAAGCCAATTTGCCCTACCATTTCTACCGGTCTGCGTGCCAGTTATGGTTTTCACATGCAAATTTCCGTGAAACAGTTTTGTGTAATTTATAATAACGTTTTCGTATCTCAAAATCATTGTCATGTGGTTAATCACAATTCTATACAAATCTGAATGAAAATGATACAAACCAAAAAAGTAACTTCTATTGCCATTGCTAACTATGTAAAATAGCCTACATTGAGCCAACTCATGAAAACACTGCAGCAAGCAGGTAGAAAATATCATGATAAAAATAAATATCCTATAAATCACATTGGCTACACATGGCCTGTATGCAACAAACTTTAAACATTGTATAAAATATTCTAGGCCATCAGTTTCCCAGTCAGTGAGCTCGGGACAGACACAGCTGTAGACAATTTGCACAAGGGATAAGAAGCAGTGCTTGACTTGGGAAGGAGCTCACCAGAGCTGAGTACCAGCATCTCAAATGTTCTACTGCTTGAGCTCCTGTTCCTCTTAAAGAATATTAGCTCAAAGGTATTGTGGAGCTCCTACACATAAATATAAACAGTATTAGCACCCTAAATGAGTACCTATTTCATTCCAAGTCAAGCACTGATAAGAAGTAATCAGGTAGGCGTATTTTATGACCTTTCCATTCTATCAGAGCATGACATTTTTCCTTTTCATGCTGAGTGGTTATCGAAAGGGAGAGAGCTGGAAAGATTTTTCAAATGCATTGAGGAACTATTGTAATTCTCAATGGATGTAAAAACAGACTTTGTTTGCTTGCTGTTTGAGGTGAATAAACATTACTTTGAGAAGCTCCACAGGTCATTAGTGGTAGTGCATTAAGTCAATCAGAAATACCATTAGATCCCCAAATGGACACATTTATATGACCACATTTGCGCACAGGCCAGGTAGCCTATAGGCCTACTTCTATGCGTGCTTACTCAACACTGGCAGTACATGCTCCAAACAAAAGACAATTACTAAATTGACAAAACTTGTAAATGGAATGAAATAAAACCAAAACCTGTAGCATAGGTTGTGCACTCTGAAAACAATGTGTTGACTCCGACAATAAGAACGGGAAGACTGGAATAATAATATTGAATGCATTAACAGAAATTACCGTAACCAAAGTAACAAACATTGTAGATTAGAAATGATAGGAATTAACGGTAAATGTACTACTAGTGATATATGTAATGGGGAATTGATGTAAACTAACAACTCACACAATGAAGTGATGAAACAATGAATGTGCACAAATTGGCGGGAGAAAACACATTCTGGAGAGAGAAGTGCATTGTGCATCTGGGCGCATGGTACATCCGAAGTCTGCATTGGCCATGCAGCATTTATGGTGACATGGCCTCAGAAGTCATGGCATTCATATTTCTTGCGCTTCGCGGAGCAGTGCAGAGTTGTTGTCAAGGAAGCGAGTTTGTGTGTATACAGGATGAAGCACCCCCAAAATGTAAGATGGATGCCAGCAAAGCCACTACACAACACATCATAAAAAATACATTAATTGCACTACAACGGCGACAAACGGTGCCCACAAACTGTTTGGACCTACATAAAGCTGTCCCAACAACAGAGCTTTCTTTTCAGCACCATGGAGTGAATCCTTATCACTGCCACACCTGGCTATCAGTGAGCCTTGTCTGGCAGTGAAACAGTTCATTTAGCTTAATTTACTGCCTTTAAAAAAACAGTTGATATGGCTGACTTACATAAACAAATGTCGTTTCTACTGACAATTGAGATGTACAAACTATGGTATAAGGGGATGATGAGAGGATAAGAGACAATCCGTAATTTCTATTAAGACATGAGTGAGCTAGGACGGAAGTAGTCAATATAACTATTTGTTCAGCACTTTTGAAATGTACAGTGACAGAATTCAGAACATAGGCCGATCTTACAGTATTCTCCCTGTACACCAAGTCAGAACCGTAGTATAAATAAAGGGGGCATATAAGCAGACAATGAAAGCTCTTACAATAGTCGATGATTACATTTGTCTAAAACAGGCTATAGGCTACATGTACACCACTAAGTCAGAACAGTATGAGGGGGAAAGGTACCAAATTATAATGTTGATGCATATGGGCTACTAACAGCTAACTACACAACATACACTTAGTATTACTTTCTTAGCTACAGTATACATATCTCCCTGGCATATTACATCATTTATGCAGCAGCATACAAGACATTTTTGTACTCACCTTGTTGTGCTGTAAACAGGAAGGTGGCGCGGCACTCCATGTGGGCAAATTTTGTCATCTAACTTTGTCATCAAAGTCTGGCATTCTCTGGATTTATGGTACTTTCAAGACAACTGGGAACTCATAGAAAAAAAGGTTGAATCATGACATCAGTGATCTTCAGGTCGGAGCTCTAGAAAGACGCTTGAGTTCCCGACTTGGAATTTCGAGTTGGATGACCGTTCAAAACTTATTTTCCCAGTGGGAGATCATTTTTTTCAGAATTCCCAGTTGTCTTCAACTGACTGAAGTTTGAGATTTCACAGTTCCAAGTTTCCAGTTGTTTTTCTGGGCAATGTATGCAACCTTTTCTGGCCCATGGTGTTGAATGTTTACCCTTTTAAGCTTGGAAAAGAGACCCTTAATTAAATCCAGACTTGGATCACACACCCACTCCACTGAATAGCAGGCTAGTGATTGCTTTGCAACACTTGCAGTTAGCCACTGATTCTCTCCAAACCACTCATTTTTGAATTTGCGATTTATAATATTTATGTAATGTTTATGTCCAATGGCCGATAAGCACCGATACGTTTTATCTATATTTTATCTTCATATGACAAGGATTGAAAATGATTTGCCAGTAGATTGTCGACGTGATTCATGATGATGATGACTGCTTGTCCAGTTTGCTAGCAAAGATTTTGAAGGTATGATGTTGACATAATCAGTCCAATCAAAGCTATGGTAGATATAACACGATTTGACATCATTTTATCTGCAGCCAATGATCTTGAGCCTTCTTGGATGGGCATATCTAATGTAACTCTATGGCTCTGCCCCACCTGCCCTGAATGACGGGTCGCCACTAAGCTACAGTGCATTCGGACAGTATTCAGACCCCTTGACTTTTTCCATATTTTGTTATGTTACAGACTTATTCTAAAATTGATTAAATCGTTTTTTGAAAAACATCCTCACAGCATGATGCTGCCACCACCATGCTTCACCGTAGGGAGGGTGCCAGGTTTACACCAGACGTGACACTTGGCATTTAGGCCAAAGAGTTCAATCTTGGTTTCATCAGACCAGAGAATCTTGTTTCTCATGCTCTGAAAATCCTTTAGGTGCCTTTTGGCAAACTCCAAGTGGGCTGTCATGTGCCTTTTACTGAGGAGTGGCTTCCGTCTGGCCACTCTACCATAAAGGCCTGATTGGTGGAGTGCTGCAGAGATGATTATCCTTCTGGAAGGTTTTCCTATCTCCACAGACTCTAGAGAACTCTAGAGCTCTGTCAGAGTGAACATCTTGTTCTTGGTCACCTCCCTGGCCAAGGCTCTTCTCTCCCAATTTCTCAGTTTGGCCGGGCAGCCAGCTCTAGGTAGAGTCTTGGTGGATCCAAACTTCTTCCATTTAATAATGATGGAGGCCAATGTGTTCTTGGGGACCTTCAATGCTGCAGAAATGTTTGGGTGCCGTTCCCCAGATCTGTGCCTCGACACAATCCTGTCTCGGAGCTCTACAGACAATTCCTTCGACCTCATAGCTTGGTTTTTGCTCTGACATGCACTGTCAACTGTGGGACCTTATGTAGACAGGTGTATGCCTTTCCAAATCATATCCAATCAATTGAATTTACCACACAGATGGACTCTAATGAAGTTGTAGAAACATCTTAAGGATGATCATTGGAAACAGGATGCACCTGAGCTCAATTTCGAGTCTCATAGCAAAGGGTCTGAATACTTATGTAAATAAAATATTTCTGTTTTTATGTTTAATAAATGTAAAAACATTTCTAAAAACCTGTTTTTGCTTTGTCATTATGGGGTATTGTGTGTAGATTGATGAGGACATTTTTGTTATTTAATCCATTTTAGAATAATGCTGTAACGTAACAAAATGTGGAAAAAGTCAAGGGGTCTGAATACTTTTCTTAAATGGAACCTTTATTTGACTAGGCAAGTCAGTTTTAAGAACAAATTCTTATTTACAATGGCGGCCTACACCAGCCAAACCCGGACAATGCTGGGCCAATTGTGCGCCGCCCTATGTGACTCCCAATCACGGCCGGTTGTGATACAGCCTGGATTCGAACCAGGGTATCTGTAGTGACGCCTTTAGCACTGAGATGCAGTACCTTAGACCACTGCGCCATTTGGGAGCCCTCTGCATTGTTAAAAAATTTGGGAGGAGCATGGCGATGCAGTACAGAGCTCGATTTGGCCTCTGCATGCCTCTGGAGGCTCTGCAATTGCGTCACACTCTCCAAATGGAACCTCAGACCACATTTTCGGATCAAGCATAAATTGTCTTTTAGTCTAGGCCTCCGCAATGGATTAGTTCACTGAGATGGGTGCAAATATATATATATATTTGTTGCTGCTCGACTAAAACAATCTTGGTTGACCAACAGCCTAACGACCAAACAATCAACCGGTCGACTAATTTGGGTCAGTCCTAATTTGCATATGAATGTACTGTATGTATCTCTATCTCCATTTTTTTTATTGTGATGTACACTAGTTAACTGCTTATCATGGTCTTGATTCTTGTATTAATTATGTATTTATTATGATGTAGGCTAGTTAGCTGCTTATCATGGTCTTTTTTGTATTGAAAATATATCTATGGTGATGTAGGCTAGTTAGCTTATCATAGGCCCATCTAATTTGCTGTGTATTTCCATGTTTTTCCCTGTTTTTGTCCTACACCTAGGACCACATTGGAAATAAGTGTTTGTATGCTTTCAAGTGTCATCCTCTGGGTTCCTTGTACTTTTAACCCTTTACACTCGTAGGAATTGGCCTATATGGATAGGTACCATGGTAGCAATCGAAAGGGAACAGTTAGGAGACTATGGGGAAATTATTAGACCAAAGTTGAGGACACAACAGTTCACAAGACTGAATCCAAACATTACACTGTGGATTTTATATGTGGATTTTACATTTACTCTCCAAGCTGCCAAGCTGTGCCACTGAGGAACTAGAACAAGCACACTTTTAGTTATTTTGTTTGAAACACAGCCCTGCATTCCCGCCATCATACAATTACTGTTGTTGTTTGCGCAATCCAAAAATGGCCCATTATAAATCGCAATCTGGGTCAAGTGGGCATCATTTGAAAGCTTGTTCAATTGGCAACATGACTAGCTAAATTACAGTATACAGTTATGCTTTCACAGGGCAATTCATGGAAACAGATCGTAATTTTGGTGCGCATAGAAAGGAGTTGTGTGCATTCAGGTGCGTGTTCCCAATAAACATCATAGGCTCATTCTGTTCAGAACAACCCATGATATGATGCAATGTCACCTTGTAACTGTAGGCCTACATCAAACATAATGATCTTAATAAACATTGACACTGTATATGACATGGAAATGTGAAGTGTACATTTGGACTCACTGGTGTTTGGCTTGCTTGTATGACATCAAAGTGGTATTTATTATAATCCTAAACGTCTCATCTTTCAAAATACATACTGTAGAATCCCCTTAATTTATACCATTTCCCTCACTCAGATAACAAACAATTTGCAAAAGTTGCCCAATTAGTGGGAGGGATCGGGCAACATTTGTCGCATGTGGTGCTCAAGTTCATAACGGCTGTCAGTCAAAACCAACACAGCGTTGTGAAGCGCAGGGCCAAAATCTGCCGTTTATGGGTATGAGTGTAAAGGGTTAAACTGTTTTTAAACGTTTCAAATGATTTTATCCAAAATTAAATGAATCAATCAATCCATCATGGTATGCTATAGGCCTACAGTTGAAATCAGAAGTTTACATACACTTAAGTTGGAGTCATTAAAACTCGTTTTTCAACCACTCCACAAATGTCTTGTTAACAAACTATAGTTTTGGCAAGTCGGTTAGGACATTTACTTTGTGCATGACACAAGTAATTTTTTCAACAATTATTTACAGACAGATAATTTCACTTATAATTCACTGTATCACAATTCCAGTGGGTCAGAAGTTTACATACACTAAGTTGACACTGCCTTTAAACAGCTTGGAAAATTCCAGAAAATGATGTCATGGCTTTAGAAGCTTCTGATAGGCTAATTGACATAATTTGAGTCAATTGGCGGTGTACCTGTGGATGTATTTCAAGGCCAACCTTCAAACTCATTGCCTCCTTGCTTGACATCATGGGAAAATCAAAGAAATCAGCCAAGACCTCAGAAAAAAATTGTAGACCTCCACAAGTCTGGTTCATCCTTGGGAGCAATTTCCAAACGCCTGAAGGTACCTTGTTCATCTGTACAAACAATAGTAAGCAAGTATAAACACCATGGGACCACGTAGCCGTCATACCGCTCAGGAAGGAGATGCGTTCTGTCTGCTAGAGGTTAACATACTTTGGTGCGAAAAGTGCAAATCAATCCCAGAACAACAGCAAAGGACCTTGTGAAGATGCTGGAGGAAACAGGTACAAAACTATCTATATCCACAGTAAAACGAGTCCGATATCGACATAACCTGAAAGGCTGCTCAGCAAGGAAGAAGCCACTGCTCCAAAGCCGCCATAAAAATACAGACTACGGTTTGCAACTGCACATGGGGACAAAGATGGTACTTTTTGGAGAAATGTCCTCTGGTCTGATGAAACAAAAATAGAACTGTTTGGCCATAATGACCATCATTATGTTTGGAGGAAAAAGGGGGAGGCTTGCAAGCCGAAGAACACCATCCCAACTGTGAAGCACGGGGGTGGCAGCATCATGTTGTGGGGGTGCTTTGCTGC
Organism: Salmo trutta; assembly: GCF_901001165.1. Classification (NCBI taxonomy): domain Eukaryota; kingdom Metazoa; phylum Chordata; class Actinopteri; order Salmoniformes; family Salmonidae; genus Salmo; species Salmo trutta. Next base: position 27,933,949 of record NC_042964.1, on the reverse strand, counting down.
AGGAGGGACTGGTGCACTTCACAAAATAGATGTTATCATGAGGCAGGACAAATATGTGGATATATTGAAGCAACATCTCAAGACATCAGTCAGGAAGTTAAAGCTTGGTCGCAAATGGGTCTTCCAAATGGACAATGACCCCAAGCATACTTCCAAAGTTGAGGCAAAATGGCTTAAGGACAACAAAGTCAAGGTATTGGAGTGGCCATCACAAAGCCCTGACCTCAATCCTATAGCAAATGTGTGGGCAGAACTGAAAAAGCGCGAGTGAGCAAGGAGGCCTACAAACCTGATTCGGTTACACCAGCTCTGTCAGGAGGGATGGGCCAAAATTCACCCAACTTATTGTGGGAAGCTTGTGGAAGGCTACCTAAAATGTTTGACCCAAGTTAAACAATTTTAAAGGCAATGTTACCAAATACTAATTGAGTGTATGTAAACTTCTGACCCACTGGGAATGTGATGAAAGAAATAAAATCTGAAATAAATCACTCTACTATTATTCTGACATTTCACATTCTTAAAATAAACTGGTGATCCTAACTGACCTAAAACAGGGATTTTGTACAAGGATTAAATGTCAGGAATTGTGAAAATCTGAGTAAATGTATTTGGCTAAGGTGTATGTAAACTTCCGACTATCTCTATGGTAGCCTATAGCTCAGAAAAATGTTTAGAACTATCATGTTGATCTCATGGAATGTCAGTCCTTGCATCTATGGCTCCATCTATGTATTTGGGTTACATTTCTCCAGCCCCATGCCTCAGCTTCACAGGAAAAGTTGTGGGGCTGCAGTTTGGCTGAATCACAAATTAAGGATTGTGGCTTTAATGTATTCCCTATTGCAAATCCAGCGTTAGTTAGGCCTCCAAGGTAGAAAAAAATTAAAATACTCAGGAGTCAAAGGATTGATTTGATTAAATCCAGACATACCAAGTCCTGGATTAACCTATTTCCTCTGTCCAACTAGTCCAATAGGGCTGTGCGCACTAATTTCACTTAAAGGCCCAGTGCAGTCAAAAACATGATATCCTGTGTTTTGTTTATATTTCCACACTGAGGTTGGAATAATACAGTGAAATTGTGAAAATGATGATAATGCCCTTTTACTGTAAAAGCTGTTTTGAAGACTGCCTGAAATTTCAGCATGTAAAGGTGGGGTGGAGTATTGGTCTTCCATGGTGACATCTCCATGCAGTAAATTAGTTAATAGACCAATAAGAAAGGAGTGTTCCAAACCGGTCTGCCAATAACAGCAAATTTCAGTTTTCCCCTCCCCACTCAGACCACTCCCAGACATTCCTAGTAAAATTCTTGCTTGAGAATTTGCTCTTGGCAAAGAAGATATTTTTGTTTATTTTTGGACATTTTAATTGAAAGCAATCACAGTAAGGTACTTAATTGTTACCCAGAAAATATTTGATATTGAGATAGAAACGACTGCATTGGACCATACAGTTTCAGTAATCCATGTCATGATCCCAAGGAGCACAGAGCCTACATACCCATGTTTCCAAATAAACACAGCCATCTGTAGGAGGTCCCAATGTCAGACATGTCAAAAGACTGTTTGGGTCAAAAGGGAGTTGGGGTAAATACCGTGCGTACCACAAACTCACTCAACTCAGGAAGTTTATATGAAGTAAAGAAAACAATTAATAATGGCCATTTTTTCATTGATATAATTGATTTTAATTATATGCATTCCCATGTGTTGAATTAATTAATTGACAACAACCCTTCTTTGCAAATAGGTTTTACTCACTGTCCTCGTTCCAGGGTTGGACCGTCTTGTCTGAATGGTGACCACAGTAAGGAGGACTGCATCAGGACTGTTTTACCTTAAGTGCACTTGATTACACAAACTCACTGGGCATCTCCTTAGGCCTGCCGTGTAATCTGCTGAGATTTAAACCTGCTGCTTCTGTTTAATAAATCCCACTGCGATTAAAATAGGATTAGAGCTCTGCTTTCACCCCCTAATAACATTGGATCACGAAACATTTTATTTTTGCCTGGTTCTCCCTAATTTTTCAGTCATTGACATCGTCCACGACAGGGACGAACTTCCAGTTCCTGCCCCATACTTCCTCTCTTCTGTCTGTGGCCCAGCAGGTCGGTCCATTAGTAGTGTGGGGTGATGGAGATTAACCTTATAATACGGTGCACACTCTGTATCAATGCTGCTCCCACAGCAGATTTATCAATGAGAGATAATGTCCACGGAGAATATGGAGATGGGTTTGATGGCTTTAGTCCATCCATGTAAGATGCAATATACTATATACTGAGTGTACAAAATATTAGGAACACCTTCCTGTTATTGAGTTGCACTTCATTTCATTCTCAGAACAGAACAGCTTCAATTTTGGGGCATGGACTCTACAAGGTGTCGAAAGCATTCCACAGGGATGCTGGCCCATGTTGACTCAAGTTGGCTGGATGTCCTTTGGATGGTGGACCATTCTTGATACACATGGGAAACTGTTCAGTGTGAAAAACCCAGCAGTGTTGCAGTTCTTGATACACTCAAACTGATGTTTGTACATTCAGGGTATCTGTATATAAAATTAAAGCTTTAGAGTGATATTTTGAATACATAACTAATACATTATTGTAATGGTTGATTTTATGGTCAGATCTGTGTAAACGATGTCAGTGACTTAGGGGGGGGAAAGCATTTTGCTTTTATGCTTTGAGTTTGGACCACAAATGTGAAATATAAAATAGGATAATTAAATCGATAAGATGTTGCTATTCCGGTGGGCTATACTTTTCCCCCTTACTTTTTACATTGAACATGCTTAGTACATTACTTTTACTTTTAATAAGCCTGTCACACAATAACTTCTGATGTATACAAGTACATAATGTCTTGGATGTAACATGTCAATGTAAAAGAATATATGTTAACATGCTCATGGAAGTTGTGCGGCATAGTTAATGTTTTGTTTAAAAAAATAAAAGTTTAAAATGAAACAAAATTGCAATTATTGAGGGCTCTATTCTTTTAAGAAATTTGAGAACACATTGCTCCTTGTCTCTTACCAGGCAGTCATTGTAAATAAGAATTTGTTCTTAACTGACTTGCTTGATTAAATAAAGGTTAAATAAAAGTTATACAACAGTTTTCTACTTGAATAATAAAAATGACAAGGAAGCAAAACATTATACCACATTGAGCTCATAACAAGAACATACAAGGCAAACCATGCAATGCCATAATAAAATGAGGTATTGAGAGGTATAGAACATATTTCTATTTCAAATACAATTCTATGGATAAAAAATGCATAAACAAAATGGAAAGTGGACAAATGCATTTGATCCATATTCAGTATGATTTTGCTGTAAAAAGGCCCTGGCCTGTATTGTGTTGAAAATATGACAACTATCTGGCATGCCTGTCATATTATATGGGTGATCTTGTAGGACGCTCAAAGTGACCTCAGCATTTCTGCATGCTGGTGTAATATTAGGATATAATGACTTCCATAGAGGCAATCCACTGTAGAAGGCGAAAGTAGGTGAGCAGAGACTCGAAAAAAGCATTGTTGGACAATTGAGTGCTGAGCTAAACTATAAACTGGCGGAAACAGCAACTGTTATAGTGATTCCCAAATATACCACCAGGGGTACGCGCAATGCCATCGAGGGTACGTCAAATAAAAATGTGATTCCCCCCAAAAAACATTTTAAAAAATAAAAATTAAATGTTTTTTTTCTTCACATTTTCAAACAGTCCATTTAGTAAGGCCGGCGTCAATAGAGACACATACCGGCTCTACTGGTAGTACTGCTACTAAAAGCAGTACTACACCTGTGTCACGGGTGTCGTAGGGTAGAGACCAAGACGCAGCAGGAAAATGTATACTCATCTTTTTTTATTGGTGAAGAAGGAAAACACATAACGTATACAAAACAAAACAAACTTGACAGTCTCGTCAGGCAAAGAGCTAAACAAGAACAATCTCCCACAAAAACCCATGAAAAACAAACTCCTAATTATAGGACCCTCAATCAGAGGGAACAATAACCAGCTGCCTCCAATTGAAGGTCCAACCCCAATTAACTAAACATAGAAATACAAAAGACTAGATAGAACATAGAAATATACTAACATAGAACAATGACTAACAAACCCCGGACTAATAAATCAAATACCCCTCTACCTAAACACATACACAAAACACACCCTGAACCACATAAAACAAACACCCCCTGCCACGTCCTGACCAAACTACAATAACAAATAACCCCTATACTGGTCAGGACGTGACAACCTGCACCTGTCGACGACACAAGTTGTTCTGCTTCCACGAGCACATCCAATGCTAGCATCAGTAATTCTACATTTGTTGTTAGCCCAGCTAGAATGGACACTGACAGTTATGAATCTGATGCAGCCGAAGAGCTACAGCCCCCTTACCCGGGAAAGCACCAAACAACAGACAGGGACGTTGGACCATCGAGGAGGCGCAAATATGATGAACTACGTTGATTTGGGGTTCACTTATATTGGGATTAGTGCCTTTCCGCAGCCACAGTGTGTTATACATGCGAAAGTACTATCTCACAACTCAATGAAACCTTCACTCTTGTGCAGACATTTAGAAACAAAACATGCCAATTTCAAAAATAAGCCAGAGGAGTTTTTTGAGCGAGAATTAAGATGACTTTCGAGTAGTTAGACATGTATAAAAGCAACAGACATTAATAAGAAGGGGCTAGAAGCGTCTATATGGTGAGCTACCGAGTGGCTAGGACAGGCAAGCCCCATACTATTGTGGAGGACTTAATTATTCCTGCTGCCACGGATATGGCTGGGGCAATGCTGGGGGAAAAGGCCCAAAAAACTATACAGACAATGTCTTCATCAAACAACACCATTTCACGATGCATCAGTGACATGGCAGGAGATGTTTTGAAACAATTACTGCTTCGCATACAAGCCAGTGAATTCTATGCGTTACAGCTGGATGAGTCAACAGATGTGGCGGGCCTGGCACAGCTCCTGGTATATGTCCGTTACATTTATGTGGGGTCAATTAAGGAAGACGTCCTATTCTGCAAACCACTGGAAACCAGGACAACAGGAGATTATATTTTTAAAGTACTGGACAGCTTTGTGACATCAAATGGACTTTGGTGGTCAAGACGTGTTGATATTGAGAGGCGAGCTTAAAGTTTTCTTTACTGACCATAATTTTCACTTGTCTGACAGCTTGCATGATGACGAGTTTCTCACACGACTGGCCTATCTGGGTGATCTTTTTTCTCGCCTGAATGATCTGAATCTAGGATTATAGGGACTCTCCACAACTATATTCCATGTGCGGGACAAAATTGAGGCTATGATTAAGAAGTTGGAGCTCTTCTCTGTCTGCATTAACAAGGACAACACACAGGTCTTTCCATCATTGTATGATTTTTTGTGTGCAAATGAACTCAAGCTTACAGACAATGTCAAATGTGATATAGCGAAGCACCTGAGTGAGTTGGGTGCGCAACTACACAGGTACTTTCCCGAAATGGATGACACAAACAACAGGATTCGTTATAACTTTCAGGCCCTGCCTCCAGTCCATGATATTTGAACAAGAGAGCCTCAAGTTAGTTGGCACCGAAGAACAGTTTATTTGCGTAACTTATTTTGTAACTTATTATGTACATAATGTTGCTGCTTCCATCTCTTATGACTGAAAATAACTTCTGGACATCAGAACAGCGATTATTCACCACAGACTGGAAGAAACTTTCTCCTTTAACGAGTCCAACGAGAAGGATATACTGCTTTCACTGGAACAGGCCCAGATCACCAGCCTCTCTCAGCCTACTGTGGACAGTCTGTACACTGATGGAGGGATTGTGCGTTCCTGGTGTAACTGTACCTGTCCCGCAGGTGTGATGTTCGGATGTACCGATCCTGTGCAGGTGTTGTTACACGTGGTCTACCACTGCGAGGACAATCAGCTGTCCGTCCTGTCTCCCTGTAGCACTGTCTTAGGCGTCTCACAGTACGGACATTGCAATTTATTGCCCTGGCCACATCTGCAGTCCTCATGCCTCATTGCAGCATGCCTAAGGCACGTTCACGCAGATGATCATGGACTCTGGGCATCTTTCTTGGGGTGTTTTTCAGAGTCAGTAGAAAGGCCTCTTTAGTGTCCTAAATTTTCATAACTGTGACCTTAATTGCCTACCGTCTGTAAGCTGTTAGTGTCTTAACGACCGTTCCACAGGTGCATGTTTATTAATTGTTTATGGTTCATTGAACAAGCATGGTAAACAGTGTTTAAACTCTTTACAATGAAGATCTGTGAAGTTATTTGGATATTTACAAATTATCTTTGAAAGACAGGGTCCTGAAAAAGGGCCGTTTCTTTTTTTGCTGAGTTTATGTCCCACCCAGTTCGCCATAGTTGTCTGAAGAAACTCATGTGTGGATGGATCCAAGGATCAGTCTCGCAACCTTTTGACTCAACTCATGAGGTGATAGGTGGCTCAGTGTCTTTGTGGCTTAACCAATGTTTACATGCCTCTGTTTCACTTAGGGTCTCTGTTTCACTCTTGACTGAAATATCCTTCCCCCGGTGATGAGATAATTACTGTACCATCATGATATACAATCCAATAATAAGTTGTTCTTTACATTGAAAATGGGTAGAACAACTTGTATCATCATGTCAATGTGTTTTGGGCTGTATGAGTGGCACATGACAACTCCCCTAGCAGTAATAATTATTGTCCCTTTTATGTGCATCATGATGATATGTTTGAGGTGCGAATGAGCGCTGATGTCTCACTTTCCCTTGTGCTGCGGTCTAATCAGCTCTAGGATTTACCGGTAAGAGACCTTCCTGTGGATTATCGTTCCCCTAATCTCTTTAGCGGGATGACAAAAATTAATATTCACATTTCATCCCCTCTCTGTTCATTGGTTTTGCTGCTCCATTCCAAATAGGTATACTGTACCTCTAATATCTCAGACTGAGCAAACATTCCCCACTCTGTTCCAACTTCAAATCTCTGGTGAATAGCTGTGGGCATCGATCGTACACCTTAACAGGCAGCTGAAGTGCAGGAAGATACATACAGTTTGTTAGAGGGAGAAGGCAGCATATACATTTGTAAAAAAATATATATAAAAACAAATTTCAGTTAATTGTAGTGTGTGGTGTTCATCCAGTAAGCACAGCTGGTCTCTAACAGGCCTATCCAAGCCTCTTTGGTCAGTATTGTGGTTGAGTAGGGGGATTAGCCTACAGCCATAATTGAATTCCATACCAGACTCCCACAGAAAGAAATCCTGTTTGGATGACCCTACACTTTTACTGTTTCGACCACCAAGCCACAAGCCTTTGGCAATAATTGTGGTTAGTGAGGTTAAATTTGCTTTGGTAGCTACATCGCTCTCTCTCTTCGCTGGGAAAGCTTAACAGACCCCTCCCCGCATCTATCCCCCTTTACCATTGCTGACAAATGCACACAACTATGTGGCACACAAAAGCACGGATTTAGCTGCTGGCCCAAACTAAGGGTGGTATGGGGGGTAAGGCCGGGGTGGATCATTCTGTTGTTTTGTTTCGTGCAGATTTCAGACGAATCAAAACAAGTCCCATGACCAGTCATCACTTTTATACTGGAGATGCAGCCAGATATGTGCCACTCAATCAGGAGGAGGCTAGGTGCCCATTGTGGAAAAAGAGCTGACTTAATGTCAGGATCTCATTTGATAGGCAAAATCATTGCCACATGTGAAGAGGGGTTGGTTGTAGTCAGGAGGTGTTGTGCACACACAGGCCATTGGCCATTGTTACTTTATATGACTGTTATATTCACCACATACGGTGCATGGATATTGTTACCCAGTAGTGGAAATGGTCTAGATTCAGTGGGAAAACCATAGTGGGGGTGTCAGGGGACAGACCTTGAGAAAACGTTTTCTAATTTAACAACTAAATTCTGCATTTAATGCGATGAATAGAAGAGTTACATTACTTATTTACTTACTTATTATAAATAGATCTTTTTGGCTTGTTTAACATTCCAAGAACATCAAATCAATATTCCAGTGGAAACATATTTCAGGTACAACATGTACATTTGTCATTTGACAGATATTTCAAACACAAATCTAGTTATTTACACAACCTTTATGACCACAAAGCTGACTGAAATTAACAAGTATTTCAGTCACGGACACTTACATACAGGGTTGTGGCCGTCTATGGTGAATTGGTCCAGTGTGGCATGAGTATGGAGCTAGCATGGCCAGGTCGTAGGTTCAAGTCCTGCGGAGATCACATACTAAAAACGGATACACACGGGAAAATGTTGAGCATGAAAAACCCAGCAGCGTTGCAGTTCTTGACAAACTCAAGCCGGTGCGCTTGGCACCTACTACCATACCCCATTCAAAGGCATTTACATCTTTCGTCTAGCCCACTCACTCTCTGAATGGAACACATACATAATCCATGTCTCAATTGTTTCAAGGCTTAAAAACTCTTCTTTAACCTGTCTCCTCCCCTTCATCTACACTGATTGAAGTGGATTTAACAAGTGACATTAATAAGGGATCAAAGCTTTCACCTGGATTCACCTGGTCAGTCTATGTCATGGACAGAGTTTATAATTTTTTGTACACTCAGTGTATATGGATAAAAAAAATTAACTGTTTGTAAGGCTTGGGTGTCGAGGAATCAAATGCAGGAAGCAGCAATACAGGGTAGTGGCTTTAATGAGCTCAACGGCTAAAACACAAGCCACCCCAAACAGCAAATAGAGCGCACACAAAACAAAGTGACCCAAACACAGGGGACAAAACACTGTTGGCACAAACGCACGCACTAACGCAAAAACAAAATCAGCATGTCACCAAGCACAGCATACAGAGAAACAATCCCACACAAAGAGCAGGCAGGCCTACTGGCTAATATAGCCCCGCTAATCACCCCAACACAGAACAGGTGCAAACAATAACGGAAAAGGGGGAAAACAAAAAGGAATCAGTGGCAGCTAGTAGCCGGTGACGACAACCGCCGAGCGCCACCCGAGCTGGAGGGGGAGCCACCTTCGGTGGGAGTCGTGACACTGTTCAGCCTTTCAAAAACGATATTCCAATAAGTATACACAGGCTGCTTCAGAAACAGAACATTTTCATCCTCCTGAGACAAAATGTAATTTAGCACACTAAATTCAACAAACTTCAATACTGACAGATGAGCAAAAAACTCCTTCCAGCACAGTAAATCTTCTGCAACCATCTGATTGATCAAATTGCCTACTTATCTACCCATCCATCAATCAAAAACTCCTTTTAATTAACTTGTCTAATGGGTGAAGACATTCTCAGGAAAAAACTTTGGAGTCAGATGGCTAGGGAGCCTGATTGTGAGAGGCATTGCCCAATCCATTATGAGGAGTGGCCGCCAATGCATAATGGTCGAGCAAAGCAATTAAACTCTGAAACACTTTGCAAATAAATCAGTGGCCTGGTGGGCTTTTGCATCAGACAGCATTCAAACCAAAATTGAATTAGAAGTCCCTGGGAGACCACGTTGGTTTCTCCTACGGAGAAATGTATGATATTACACACAAGATGTGTAAAGAATCATTGATAGCACTTCATATTAAGTCCATAGACAATGCATTAATTTAACACACATAATGGGTTAAAATGCAGTCAAAGTGTAGTAGGCCATAGCTGAAGTCTGTCATCAGGCTATCATTACCCCTGGGAATTATTATGAAAACTCTGTCACGTCCTGACCAGTAAAGGGGTTATTTGTTATTGTAGTTTGGTCAGGACGTGGCAGGGGGGTGTTTGTTTTATGTGGTTCGGGGTTTGTTGGGATATGTGTTTATGTAGAGGGGTGTTTGTTTAGAGTATTCCGGGGGTTTTGGTTATGTTCTATGTTTTGTATTTCTATGATCTGTCTATGTTGTGTATTCCTTTGTGTTGGCCTGGTATGGCTCTCAATCAGGAACAGCTGTACATCGTTGTTGCTGATTGGGAGTCATACTTAGGTAGCCCTGTTTTCACATGTCCCTTGTGGGAAGTTGTTTTTGCACTGCTAGGGTTAGCCTGCATTACTGTTCGTTCGGTTTCTTGTTTTGTTTATTAAGTGTTCTAATAAAAGTTAATATGAGCACTCAACCCACTGCGCCTTGGTCTACTATATACGACGACCGTTACAAACTCCTAATGAATGATTTTGAATAAATGTGCCATTTAGGTTGTTATGGATGATACTGCGACATTGATAAAGATGTTATGACCAATGTTCCCTCAAAGAAATTCTGCTGAACGCAAACTTCTAAATTCTGTGCAACTTCCAGCACATGTTTACTGTGAACACTGAGGCTGTAACGCTTTAAGTTACAGTTTTAACAATGACCAAGTAGCCAACTGTGGCTATTTGATCATAATATAGTGTCCTACCATCAAAAACAACGGAGAAAATGCATCCCAAAATATTTTAACATGGAAATAGCTGTTCTATCATTCAGCCTACAGTAGCAGCCAATGTGTGGTGTTCAATGTAGGCCTACATTCCATGAGGTTTTACAAAACAAAATGCATTATTATTCCCATACCATTATTACAGAATCCTACTCCGAAGCGTTCTGCCTACAGAAAAATCTCTTGCATAGTTTGTTTTGTTTCAGTATGTTGCATTGAAAGTGGCTAATATTGGGTTGATTTAACCACAATTGCCACAGTAAAGGGAAACATTTATAGTGTTAACTAACAGAGAAAACTCTAGAAAGATAAGTGATGTTCAATCTCGTGGTTCTCTTCATGGGCTGATATTTCTACTGCACTCTGTGCAGCAGTCCTGGGGGAGCTGCCCGGCAGTCTCCGTTACTGTGCGCCTGCTCACATGCACAGTTTAGAGAGAACATTAGTTGCATATTGTATACCCCCTGTTACTGTTTTCGATAATGAGCTGAGCAACATGCATAATTAGTGCAATCAAACAATAAAAACATGTAATCGAGTTAATCGCAGGATTTTCTGTGAATAATCAAGGTTAATCGCAAATGCAGAATTTGCTTAAATTGAACTGTAATTTAAGATATATATATATTTTTAAAGTATTATAAGAATATTCAAATCTTGATTTTGTCCAAAATAACTGACATCACATTGTTATTTTTAGCTGTATAGACGATGCATTTGGGATGTTTTCAGTGTATTTTGAACGCTTTCAGTGAATGTGATTATTCACGGTAAAACAAAATGTGTTCACTAAAATGACAAAACGTTAACTTGAGTTAACTCTGACAGCCCTAATAATAATAATTGTTATGACATATTGTAATATGATTATAAAACACTTAACGGGAACTTTTATTTGGGGCAATCTGGGATCATTTTTGGACATTAAATTAATGACATATACCCATTGATTCATTATTTAATAGCATAACTTAGAAATGCTTTATGAGCTTAGTTCAACTGTCGTACCCCATCAGACCCCAATATATAAACTTGTTTAACTCTAATATTTGTAAAAATTGTAAATGTGAACAAACAATGTATAGCCTCAACTAAGGATTAAAACTCCTTACTTCTTGCGTCCATAGCTCTGTCTATAAATTTGAGAGTGGTTACATTTGTCCAGCCCCATCGCTCAGATTTTTTTGGCGGGGTGCCTACTTTGTTATTGTTTGAACTGCATATTGCCAATCTGTGATTGGTACATACATTTTTGGGTTTCTAAATTAATGATAATGTAGCAAACGGCAGGGAAGGGAAGTGAACCTGGGTGCTGGCGTGAAAGGCAAACACCCTACGCATCACGCCAATAGAGCTTGCCCACTTGGTGGGAATTGAATAGCAAGGATATATCATATAGCAACTTGCTACTCTTCCCAATCAAGGACCACTACTCTTCCTACTCTTCCCAATCCGAACGGGAAGGCACGTCCCCGTGCTACGACGTACCGCAATCCCACTTCATGGACGCAATCCCTCTTCTGACACCAGTGTAGCAAACGACAGGGCAGGGAAGTGAATCCGGGTATCTGGCATGAAAGGCCAACACCCTACACATCGCGCCAATAGGGTTAACACACTTGGTGGGAATTGTAACGTGGCTCATATAGCGAGGATCGCTACATTACCCATTGATTCTTATATAACTTGTTAATGCCTCATGAGTTTAGTGCAACTGTTGTATTCCATCATAACTCCCAAAACAAGCTTGTTGTACTCCATTGTTTGTAAACCATGTATTCCTAAACAAACATTGTATAGCCTAAAATCATGAGCCAGGATTAAATAAAAAATAAAAAAGCTTTTAAAGCCAATGTTCCAGCATTGTGGATTTTGCATTTGCACAGATGAGGATCTGTGAAACCCACTCAACCTGAAGTATCCCCACGTAGAATTTGTAGATAATTGGCCCTCTTTCTGGGACTCACCCACAAACAGGACCAAGCCTGGCCTGTTGAGGAGTGACGGACTCCATCCTAGCTGGAGGGGTGCTCTCATCTTATCTACGAACATAGACAGGGCTCTAACTCCCCTAGCTCCACAATGAAATAGGGTGCAGGCCAGGCAGCAGGCTGTTAGCCAGCCTGCCAGCTTAGTGGAGTCTGCCACTAGCACAGTCAGTGTAGTCAGCTCAGCTATCCCCATTGAGACCATGTCTGTGCCTCGACCTAGGTTGGGCAAAAATAGACATGGCGGTGTTCGCCCTAGCAATCCCACTAGAATAAAGACTTCCTCCATTCCTGCCATTATTGAAAGAGATTGTGATACCTCACATCTCAAAATAGGGCTACTTAATGTTAGATCCCTCACTTCAAAGGCAGTTGTAGTCATTGAACTAATCACTGATCATAATCTTGATGTGATTGGCCTGACTGAAACATGGTTTAAGCCTGATGAATTTACTGTGTTAAATGAGGCCTCACCTCCTGGTTACACTAGTGACCATATCCCCCGTGCATCCGGCAAAGGCGGAGGTGTTGCTAACATTTACGATAGCAAATTTCAATATACAAATAACCCCCCGACGTTTTCATCTTTTGAGCTTCTAGTCATGAAATCTATGCAGCCTACTCAATCACTTTTTATAGCTACAGTTTACAGGCCTTCTGGGCCATATACAGCGTTCCTCACTGAGTTCCCTGAATTCCTATCGGACATTGTAGTCATAGCAGATAATATTCAAATTTTTGGTGACTTTAATATTCACATGGAAAAGTCCACAGACCCACTCCAAAAGGCTTTCGGAGCCATCATCGACTCAGTGGGTTTTGTCCAACATGTCTCTGGACCTACTCGCTGCCACAGTCATACTCTGGACCTACTTTTGTCCCATGGAATAAATGTTGTGGATCTTAATGTTTTTCCTCATAATCCTGGACTTTCGGACCACCATTATTACGTTTGCAATCGCAACAAATAATCTGCTCAGACCCCAACGAAGGAGCATCAAAAGTTGTGCTATAAATTCTCAGACAACCCAAAGATTCCTTGATACCCTTCCAGACTCCCTCCGCCTACCCAAGGACGTCAGAGGACAAAAATCAGTTAACCACCTAACTGAGGAACTCAATTTAACCTTGCGCAATACCCTAGATGCAGTTGCACCCCTAAAAACTAAAAACATTTGTCATAAGAAACTAGCTCCCTGGTATACAGAATATACACGAGCTCTGAAGAAGGCTTCCAGAAAATTGGAACGGAAATGGCGCCACACCAAACTGGAAGTCTTCCGACTGGCTTGGAAAGACAGTACCATTGCAGTATCGAAGAGCCCTCACTGCTGCTTGATCATCCTATTTTTCCAACTTAATTGAGGAAGATAAGAACAATCCAAAATTTATTTTTTATACTGTCGCAAAGCTAACTAAAAAGCAGTATTCCCCAAGAGAGGATGGCTTTCACTTCAGCAGTAATAAATTCATGAACTTCTTTGAGGAAAAGATCATGATCCTTAGAAAGCAAATTACGGACTCCTCTTTAAATCTGCGTATTCCTCCAAAGCTCAGTTGTCCTGAGTCTGCACAACTCTGCCAGTATCTAGGATCAAGGGAGACACTCAAGTGTTTTAGTACTATATCTCTTGACACAATGATGCAAATAATCATGGCCTCTAAACCTTCAAGCTGCATACTGGACCCTATTCCAACTAAACTACTGAAAGTGCTGCTTCCTGAGCTTGGCCCTCCTATGTTGAACATAATAAACGGCTCTCTATCCACCGGATGTGTACCAAACTCACTAAAAGTGGCAGTAATAAAGCCTCTCTTGAAAAAGCCAAACATTGACCCAGAAAATATAAAAAACTATCGGCCTATGTCGAATCTTCCATTCCTGTATTTTTTTTGGAAAAAGATGATTGTTGGGGCTGTCTTGTTAGACTTCAGTAGAGCTGTGGGAGCTGTTTTCTTACATTTCAGTGCGGCTTTTGACATTATTGATCATAGTCTGCTGCTGGAAAAATTGATGTGTTATGGCTTTACACCCCCTGCTATATCGTGGATAAAGAGTAATTGTCTAACAGAACACAAAGGTTGTTCTTTAATGGAAGCCTCTCCAACATAATCCAGGTAGAATCAGAAATTCCCTAGGGCAGCTGCCTAGGCCCCTTACTTTTTTCAATCTTTACTAATGACATGCCACTGGCCTTGAGTAAAGCCAGTATGTCTATGTAAGCGGATGACTCAACAATATACACGTCAGCTACTACAGCGAGTGAAATCACTGCAACACTTAACAAAGAGCTGCATTTAGTTTCAGAATGGGTGGCAAGAAATAAATTAAGGGTGTCCTAAATATTTCACGAACTAAAAGCATTGTATTTGGGACAAATCATTCACTAAACCCTAAATCTCACCTACATTTTGTCATAAATAATGTGGAAATTGAGCAAGTTGAGGTGACTAAACTACTTGGACTAACCCTGGATTGTAAACTATCATGGTCAAAACATGTTGATACAACAGTAGCTAAGATGGGAGAAGTCGGTCCATAATAAAGTGCTGCTCTACCATTTTAACAACACAATAAACAAGGCAGGTCCGACAGGCTTCAGTTTTGTCGCACCTGGACTACTGTTTAGTCGTGTGGTCAGGTGGCACAAAGAGGGACCTCGGAAAATTACAACTGGCTCAGAACAGGGTAGCACGGCTGGCCCTTAAATGTACACGGATAACTAACATTAATAATATGCATGTAAATCTCTCATGGCTCAAAGTGGAGGAGAGATTGACTTCATCACTACTTGTTTTTGTAAGAAGTGTTGACATGCTGAATGCACCGAGGTGTCTGTTTAAACTACTAGCACACAGCTCGGACACACATGCACCAAAGGCCTCTTCACAATCCCCAAGTCAAGAACAGACTATGGGAGGCGCACAGTACTACATAGAGACATGGAACTCTATTCCACATCAGGTAACTGAAGCAAGCTGTAGAATCATATTTAAAAACAGATAAAATAAACCTTATTGAACAGCAGGGACTGTAAATAGACACACATACACATAAGACACGCACTCTACACACATGTGGATGTTGCATAGTAAATATGTGATACTGGAGTAGTGGCCTGAGGGAACACACTAAATGTATTGGGTATATTGTTATGCAATGTAATGTCATGTAATATGTTAAATTGTATATAACTGCCTTAATGTTGCTGAACCCCAGGAGTAGTAGCTGCTGCCTTGGCAGTAGCTAATGGGGATCCTTAATTAATAAATACAAATACAAAAATACAAATGTGCTTCCTGTAGTGGAATATTCCGCATCGTATCTATTGTTGCATTTAAGCCTCTGTTTTGGATTTTTCGTCAGTCTCAATCTCTCCTAGTATCAGGATTATGGGGCATGGAACAGTCATGTCACCATTTTGACCTGATCAAATGAAGTCCAATACTCTCGTTAGTCATACTGTTGAATTATAGTTTGGTAACACCTCCTACGAGTACCCTGTTCATAATGTATTGTCATAATGCCTTATGCTACATATAATGTAATGCATAACATAACTGTAATGTTATAGCTGCTCGTAAACATGTACAATCATTATTATCATTATACAGTAGATGATGAACAATCTTTTGATCTATTTGTTAATTTTCTTACTTTTTAACTACATTTTTGGAAAAGGGCTCATAAGCATTATTACAGTAAAGTCTACACTTGTTTTATTCAGCACATGTGACAAATACAATTTGATTTGATTTAGATATGAGCTTAATAGAACATTTTACTGAAGTGTTCTTTAATTTGCATTCTCTTTATGAAAGGTGTTTTTTGTTAATGTGAAAAGAGTTGTGTATTTAGTAGGCTATGCATGAATAAAAACTAAATAACAAGCCACTATGGAAGTGCACAATATGTTGTTTCGAATATTAGACAAGAGTTTAAGGCTTTGAGGGGAGAAAGCAAGCCGTCCATCTCAATTTGTAGGTCTGAGTTTCTTACACCGTGGGTGGGTCAATCGGTGTGAATTGTCCATGAACGCTTGCGTATCTGTCTTTCAATGGTAAGTGGATATTGATAACAGGAATGCAGACAAGTTACTGCCTGTCTTGTCTCTGTGCCCATTTTGGGTTAATTGCAGGTGGGAAGGGAGGGTAATCAATTAGGTCAGTGAATTGTGATATATTATCTACCATGAGGGCATTAGTGCAACACATACTTTGTCATGCTGTGCAGAGATTGCCGTGTTTATCTAACACGGCTTGTTTGGAATGTCTGCTAATGCTAAATCCTGCTGGGGGTTTTGATGTAAGAGGAACTGAAAGTCAACATAGGAAGCAGGTTTGTAGAGATGGATGTAACGTCAATTGAGGGCTGAGCAACAGACAAATCCTACAACACCAAATCCCACACACTGTTTGACCTTGAAGTCATGACTGCAGTGCATTCCTTTATGGATCTCATGTCCCAAAATGCCCTGATGTTTCAACCTAGTTTCAGATTAATAATATCCAGATTACCCAATGTGGTAGGCTGTACCACATCAATTGATGTAATTTCAAAACACTTCAACTCATTGATGACTCACAAATTCAAAACCATCTGTGCCCATATCCACAAAGTGTTGATTTAGGATCAAGTCCCCCGTCTTATTCATTATGATAAAGGGAAGAACAGATCATAGCTCTTACTCTGCTTTGTGAATAAGGCTCTGCTTTAGCTCCATTTGGTGACTCCCCTTCATTGCCCATACAAAAAAAGATTGCAGTTTGAAACTGCAGTAAAAGTGCAGTAACTGCAGTCAATTGGGGTATTTTGGACGCATTAATTGCAGAATAACTACTGCACTCTAACTGCAGTTACACTGCAAAATTACTGCAGTAAAAATTGTTATTTTGGATGCAGTATTTGCAGCATTCTGCAGTTATACTGCACTAATTGCAGTAGTACTGCACTCTGACTGCAATCTTTTTTCGTAAGGGTGACCTTCATATCAATATATGAAGGATCACGTGCAGACCACTAAGTAACACCATTGAACGTTATTCCAAACAAACCCATTCAACTATGTCAGCCCTATCTGTATTGTTGAAATGGTGCCATTGCTGTAACCACGGTAACTCCATCCAAGTCTAGTATTTCCGTGGTATATGGTATCATTTGACGGTTTACACTGTAGGTAGTCCACCAGACAACCAGGGAAATGGTTTGTCCGTCTGATATTGTAGGCTATAGCCTCCCTATTCACGTGGTTAGACCGACCCTACAGTGGGTTCCAGTCTCTTCTCTTACATTAGCAAGGTACTTTCGGATTTCTCTGTGATATGGGAGGGATGATGCTGAGGTGAGCGCAGCTTGCAACCAGTTTGTCGGAGCTCCTCATCAATCGTCGGATAGGATAGTAACATTTGCTCAATGAGAGCATAAGGACACGAGAGAGGATACTGAATTTCGACCTGGTGCGATAACGTGCCGTTCTATGTACCTCTATATAAGGTAAGACATTCATAATGACTCACACATTTGTCAATGTTAAGCGTTTACGCATACATTTTACACAGATGATGTTAACCGAACAGCCTAATAATTACGCAGCTTTGGAGCGCTATTGTTAACCGGCAGGGCGATTTTATTAAAGGACAGAGGCGCACGTTGCACAGCTGTTTGCTGGTCCTAGCAGAAATGAAGAGATAAAATGCTTATATTTCATTGCAAGATGCAGGCTATAGGCGTACGCAAGACAAGGCCAGTATGTTTGCGTTTAGGCTATTTAATTTAAACGCCAATAGCCTTACGTTACTGACTGACTTAAACTTACATTTCCAGCAATGTTTGTTATTTTTCTGTGAAAATAGCGATTCTGATGCAAGTAGAGTCTGTTAGTTAACCACGTTTGCGTCATGAAAAAATTCGACGCAACAAAAAATGTAACATTCTGACAATAATTTATCTAGAAAATTATCATCTCAACACGCATATTACCCATGATGCTCTGCAGCACAAATATGGAGGTGCTAATGGTACAACCTTAATACAAAACAAACAAGTCCAAGCATCTAGGTGCCAGCCTCTCTCTCATATGGTAATGCGGTCAACCTGACTCTCAACAACCTCCGTGGACTGTGGCGTTTACACAGGTGTAGGCATGTGAGTAGCCTGTGTCGCAGTCTTGTTGTGTACTTTTGTGGGTGTGGCTGAGTAAGTGTCCTGAGAATGTGACCGTGAGCCCCTAGGTGAAGACTGCTGAGTCAGGGTGTCACTTAATAACAGTTCTGGCCCACTCATGACTGGTGGTTCTGTCGATATTGCTTTACTCAACAGTAACTGATATGTGTGCCTTTGACAGATGATGTCCTCTGCAGTCTGGACATTGTAGGACACAGGACCAGTCTGAGCAATGACCAAAGCAGGAACCCACTTTGGTTCTTTGAGGCAGTTCCAAGCTAAGACAGTTTCTCCAGCTCTGTCCTTTGCTCTCAGTTCACAACGTTTGACTTGACTCTACAGTCTCCTTTTCGTTCTGAGGGTTGAGTAGGTCGAAGCTTGTGCATAGCTCTCGCTTCATGAGTCGCGATACAGGTGAAGCCTTGGTGGTTGCGTGAGGTGTGTTCCTGTAGGATAGCAGGAAGCTGTTCAAGCATTGGTGCAGTCTCCTTTGAGACACTTTCAAGGCATGTTTCATCGTCTGTACAAACCTTTGTGCCAGCCCTTTGGTAGATGAATGATACGGCGCAGACCTGTTGTGTTGTATGCCATTCACATGTAGGAACATGGCCATTTCTTGGGACACCTAGCTGCATTCTGTTGTTGCTAATGAGTGGTGATCCGAACCGACTAAACACTTCCCCAAGCTTCTTGATGTTATTCTCAGCAGTAGTAGACATAATGATGGCAACCTTTTGCCATGAGGTTGCACGACCATGAGAAACATTCTGTCTTCGAATGGACCTGTGAAGTCGGTATATGCGTTCCCACGCCTCCCCCGGCCAACCCCACGGATAAAAAGATGCAAGTTGAGGTATGTTGTGACCCTTCTCACATGAGGAACAGGTTTTTGCTTTCTCCTCAATGCTTCCATCCAGTCCAGGCCACCAGCAGTGGCAGACTTAGGCAGGAGGGGCAATTGCTTTAGGCCTCACATCATCAAGAGGCATAGTTAAAAAATAATAATAATAATACTGGTAATCTTTTTTTTATGAGGCCCCTCCTGCTCCACTCGAGGGGGGTTTTGCCTGGCCACTGTGCCCAGGTTAATGAGGCCGCATTGTTGACAAAAAAGGCCTCCAAAAAAGTTCATACAGCCAAATTCATAATAGATCAACCATTTATTTCCATGCATATAAATATATTTCATATCAATATTATTATAATCCAAGTTTTTCTCATAGTCAGGCTTGGGTTGGTTACTTTCTAAATGTAATCTGTTACAGTTACTAGTTACCTGTTCAAAATTGTAATTACCAACATAACTTTTAGATTACCCAAACTCAGTAACGTAATATGATTACTTTCCCCTTAAGAGGTGCAGGTTAGTAGCTGGCACAGCCACAAAGTTATAAAATTTGCTTTTAAACCTAACCATAACCATACTGCTAACCCTAAACAGATGGCCCATCTAACCAAAATCGCTCACATCCAATTCCAATTAATTTAATACCCCTTGATCTTCAAGAATAGGACTTGGAAATATAGATTAGCCAACATGTTTTATCTGAGCATAACCCCAAAACTAAGGACTAGTTAGCCTACTCTGTTGTTTATGATTTTGTTGTCTCGGAGGACTGATTAGGTTCATTGCTTCGAGTGGGTAAAAAAATACTGCTCTTGGAATGGCATGCTTTGGGCACTACCGAAAAGTGCTAATTGCATATGAAAAATGTATTCCAAATGCTGCATTTGCTATAGGTCTGTTTACATTTTCGTTGGTGACACTTTGATATCTCAATAATTTGCAGCTATTTAAGTCTATCAAAGTGCGAGTTGGAGTTTGAGCATCTGTCCGTTAGGTCTATGTTTCGTTTTTTTAATAAACACAAATTAGATTAAGCAATAAAATCATACAGTATGGAGCACAATACTATGGGGGAGTTTAGAAGGGAGGAACTCAGACTTTTATTCCATAGGCTGGGATACGCACTATGAAGCTGTTGCTAGAGCTCATTTTCCACTGGCTGCCCACTGGGGGGCGTATTCATAATTCTGATTCTGTTGCAAAACATTTCTTAAACAGAACGAAACGGGAAGGGACATACCTGAATTTGTCTAATAGAAACTCTCCTTTTGCTCTGTTAGCTTCCGTTTGGTTCGTAAACAGTAAAAGATGTTCCGTCATGAATACACCCCTGGTAGCAAAAACAATGATTGACAAACAGTTTAAACTTCTTCAATTCAACCATCCACATCCACAATCTGTAAGGCGCAAATAGCTAAATGAGAGAGCAGGAGTGTGATTCACGTCAATGCGCTATGTAGCCTAGTTATCAATAATAAGTGATACCCGTATTGCCCATAGGCTACACCACTGCTGTCGTCCTTATCTCCAAGCATTTATTCAAGTTGGATAATCTTTGGATGCTAACAGCAGTTGCACAATTGGAAGACCTTCAGAAAGTATTCACACCCCTTTACTTTTTTCACATTTTGTTCTGTTACAGCCTGAATAAAAATGTATTAAATTGAGTTGTTTTGTCACTGGCCTACACACAATACCCCATAATGTCAAAGTGGAATTATGTTTTTAGAACTTTTTACAAATTAATTAAAAATGAAAAGCTGTAATGCCTTGAGTCAATAAGTATTCAATCACTTTGTTATGCAAGCCTAAATAAGTTCAAGAGTACAATTTTGCGTAACAAGTCACATAATATGTTTCATGGACTCAATCTGTGTGCAATAATAGTGTTTAACATGATTTTAGAATGACTACCTCATCTCTGTACCCCACACACGCATACAATTATCTGTAAGGTCCCTCAGTCAAGCAGTGAATTTCAAACACAGATTCAACCACAAAGACCAGGAAGGTTTTCCAATGCCTAGCAAAGAAAGGCACCTATTGGTACTGTAGATGGGTAAAATAAAATAAAATAGAAGCTTAGTGGTGGCTGCATCATGTTATGGGTATGCTTGTAATCGTTAAGGACTGGGGAGTTTTTCCAGGAGAAAAAAAGTATTGAATGGCGCTAAGCACAGGCAAAATCCTAGAGGAAAAACCTGGTTTAGCCTGCTTTCCACCAGACACTGGGAGATGAATTCACCTTTCAGCAGGACAATAACTTAAAACACACTGGAGTTGCTTACCGTGAAGACCGTGAATGTTCCTGAGGGTCCGAGTTACAGTTTTGTTTCAAATCTACTTGAAAATCAATGGCAAGACCTGGAAATGGTTGTCTAGCAATGATCAACAACCAATTTGACAGAGCTTGAAGAATTTTGAAAAGAATAATGGGCAAATGTTGCACAATTCAGCTGTGGAAAGCTCTTAGAGACTTACCCAGAAGGACTCACAGCTCTAATCGCTGCGAAAGATGCTTCTACAAAGTATTAACTCAGGAGTGTGAAAACTTTTGTAAATGAGATATTTCTGTAATTAATGTTCAAGAAATGTGCTGAAATTTCTAATAACATGTTTTCAATTTGTCATTCTAGGGTATTTATTTATTTATTTCACCTTTATTTAACCAGGTAGGCAAGTTGAGAACAAGTTCTAATTTACAATTGCGACCTGGCCAAGATAAAGCAAAGCAGTTCAACAACATACAAAAACACAGAGTTACACATGGAGTAAAACAACATACAATCAATGATACAGTAGAAAAAAATAAGACTATATACAATGTGAGAAAATGATGTGAGATAAGGGGGGTAAAGGCAAAAAAGGCCATGGTGGCAAAGTAAATAAAGTATAGCAAGTAAAACACTGGAATGGTAGATTTGTTATTTGAAGAAAGTTCAAAGTTAAAATATAAATAATATGATGCAAAGGAGCAAAATAAATAAAATAAATAAATACAGTAGGGGAAGAGGTAGTAGTTTGGGCTAAATTATAGATGGGTATTATGTATAGATGGTTGAGAAAACATATTTTTAATCCATTTTGAATTCAGGCTGTAACACAACGAAATGTGGGGAGGGTATGAATACTTTCTGAAGGCACTGTAGCTTGGACTGTAGCCTACAAAAGCCCATTCCTGCTCTTTTCTTGCGATCCATCAAACGCATTTGGTGTGTCATCATAGTGGTCTCTGAAGTAGATAAAGAGCCTCATTGCTAAAATCCCTAAGTAGCCTTTTTTCAATGCTAATTTGAATATCATTGAGAAAACAGAAAGGTCTCCAAAAACATAGTTTCTGAATTTTTAAGTAATCCTACAAGTAATAATTTAGTTTTTAAAAAGTTTCTGTAATCTGATTACAGTATTTTTGCTGGTGATGTAAAACGGGTTACAGTTTCTTTGTAATCTGTTCCATGTAATGGATTACATGTAATCTTCACTGAGGCCCTTTACATGTAATCTGTTACTCCCCAACCCTGATAATAGTAGAAACAAGTGTCATTAATCACCCGTGGACTGGTTCATAATAATGAACTATTCCAGATGCAGCAATGAGGTTCTTTTAAGATGGAATTTGTCTGTTAAAATTCAGTAAATTAATGCATTTCTTTAGTAAAAAGACAGGTGCTGCTGATAATACTGTCATCGTCGTCAAGACAGAATCAGAGGACATGTATGTAGCCCATGTATCTGATGGTGTCTGGCCAAAAAGACTGGCCTCTGCCTGGGCCTGCAAATCACCAAGTCCGCTCCTGGCCACCAGAAGTAGCTTTTTGTGATTTCCATCATGTGAACCATTCCACAATGACTTGAGTGTAGCTGTTGCAAAAGGGGTTTGCTCAGCGAAGGTGGAATGATAACTCTCTTCCCCCACAGCAGACAACCGGACTGTACTGACAGCTCAGTTCTCCTGGAAAGGTAAAGTTTCAGTTCCGGAGCATCCCCTGCAGCTCTGCCTTTGATGAGTTGTTTCTGCGCACTTGTGTTGAAGTGACTGGTGCATTTTCCACTTCTCTGAAGTAGAAAATGTCTACTTGGCGTGACTGTTGCAATATAGTTCTGACTTGCAGTACTTGATATCGTAGGTGTGTGCTGACAACAACAAAACACATCTTTGCATTCTGCTTCCAGTAAGTGATGTAATCCCAGTATGTGGTCTAAAGATGCTCGTCAGCGGACGATAATCTGTAAGAAGGGTGAACTTCCTCCCGTACAGACACTGGTGAAACTTACGCACTCCAAAAACGATGCCTAGGGCTTCCCATCCTATATGTGTATAGTTACTTGTTCAATATCCTCGATGCGAAAGCGATCGGCTTCTTCATCTGAAGGCATAATATGGTAATGACTAGGGATGGGTATCGTTAAGATTTTAACGGTATTACTACTCTTACCGATACTGCTTATCTATCCGGTACTTTAATGGTATTCTTACCGGTTCTTTTTGCATTTTTTTACGAAAAAACCCCCCGAAACAAATTAAGAACAGAATTAACATTGCTTTATTTTCTGAAATGTAAGATAAATAAAATAACAATTATTTACAGAAAAATAAACAGCAATGTTTTGAACAAATCACTATTATAGACTCTGTTGTGATGATGGAAATGTAAAACAAATGAAATAAACAATATTTTCCTGCAAAAGAAAGTACAGTGGTATACATGTAGAGCAAAACGGGTGGGGTATGCAGCTAGTCTGCAAAAGGGCTAACAGTCCTTAGCTGTTCTTCTGGAGAAAGATCAACATATTTGCCTTCTCTGGCAGAAGTCGGGACCTCTCCTGGCTTATTATGTTCCCTGCAGTTGAAAATACCCTCTCGCTAGGGGTGGAGGAGGCTTGAGCACAGAGGTAGCTTGTTGCAATGTTTGTGAGGAGGGACAGAGTAGCTCTCCTCTCCCACCGTCACAGGATCTTCAGCCATGGGGATGGGAGGCAGGCCTTTGTAGAGCTCGACCTCTAGGTCAACACGCTCGTTGAGGGGCGAGATGTCCTGTTGGATCGTCAACCTTAACTCCCTGTACTCCTCTGAGAACAGCTCCTCCAAGGCACTCCTTGTTTTGTACAACAGAGGGACTGTCTCCTCCATTTCCTTTCCTTCATACTCTTCCTGTTGCTGATGCTCTGTGCCTGTCTGCTCCTGCTCCTCTGACAGCCATGGTGAAGCTCCTGTCACATTACCCTCAACAGTTGCCTTCCCCAGCCTGTCCCAGGTGGCGTCACTCACCGGCCTCCCTTTAATTCTGGGGTCCATTGCTGTGGCCACATGCAGGAAGGCTTGAATGTCCTCATCCTGATAGCACTAGGAGAGATTCTCTCACACCTTCACTTTGATGGTTGCCACAACATTGTATCTTCTTGCTTTACTGTGAAGTGCTTTTCCAGTTTTTGGAGGATGGGTATGATCTGTCCACAGGTGGCATTCTTTTCACATGGCACACACAGTGTGAATGCATAGAGGATTGTCAAACTCCTCAGCCTTATGGAAGGTTGTCCTTGGTCATTGCTTTTTGCAATTGTGGGTCTAAGGCTGCTGCTTGGATCGCTGGATACTGCTCCATGAATCTCTCTATCATTAGATCGAGCGAGTTCCATCTGGTCTTGACATCAAGGATGAGTAAGTGTTGCGGAAGGCCTGAAACGACAACAATAAACAACAAGCATTTAATTACCGCACACTTGAATATTGAATTAAATTGTTAAATGTGGGAATTTCTAAATAATACTTTAATAGATTGAACTGGCTTCTTACCAAGGAGCTGCTGCTTTTTCTTCAAGACCGTTTTGAACATAGAGGATCTCTTGAACCACACGACCACTGCTCTGATTCGGGCTGCCCATTTATCAATGGAATTAATATTGTCGATTTTCTTCGCTACCATTCAATGTGTGTGCAAAGCATCCTATTTTGATGGCAACATCCATATTGCCAGCATTATCAACAATCACAGCTACAATCTTGCTCTGCCACTACTTCACCAGTTTGCGATTTGTACACTGCCCTGGTATGGAGGACCTTCTGTTTTACACTGCCCTGGCTTGTGTAGTGCACTGTAACAGTGAGATAGTGGTCCTGACAGAGGCTGGTCCACCCGTCTGATGTGATGGCCAGCTTTGGCACATCCTTCAGCTCAGTGATCACATTGGCCTTTTCTACACCATACCAGGTAGGAATTATTGTGTCACTGAGGTAACTCCTGGAGGGAGGGGTATATTTGGGGTTGAGTGCCTTGCTCATCTCCCTACAGTAAAAAAAGATAATTCAACACATGTAAACTATCATTATTGAATTATTGTGTTGTTGTGTATTGTATTGTGGAGTGATGGGACTAACATATAACCCTTTTATACTACTATATCCTAAAAATTAATACAACTCAATATATACTGACAGACTGTTACCTAAAGCCCTTGGACTCCACTGTTGCAAAGGGGTGTAGGCCTTTCATTATGAACTTGGTTAAGGCTAGGTGGCACTCATTCACCCTCTCCTCAGTCATCCTCCCAAAGGGGCTTTGGGCTTGTCTTTGGCTTGGACCAGCGGTATTAAAGAGAGGAGTGGGTTGCTTCATTGTGGCTGCAACATTAACAAAAAAGTAGCAAAATCTTTAAATGGGTGGTTGAATTTATGAACGCACCCATAGCTAATGGTTACTTTTGATCATGAACCCATGTTCTCATAATTTAGTTAACTCTGTGTGTGGGCTCTAGGCTGCTAGCATACATACCTAACGTAGATTGGGCAGCGAGAGATGAACTACGAGCTAGGCAGTCAAAAATGGTGCATTTCTCTGCCTGTACATGATGCACTTTCGATAGATGTTTTACAGATTGCTCGTGTTTCCGCCCTTACAAGAAAAAGTAATGTTGCACTTGTGGCAACGAGCATTGTCAGCGTCGACTCTGGTGAAGTGTTACCACACTTTTGAACGTATAGTTCTCTCTGCCATCGTCACTAATTAAGAGCAGGCTCTTTCGTGTGTGTGTGTGTGTGTGTGTGTGTGTGTGTGTGTGTGCTATAGCGTGTGAGAGACACAGGCTCCACGCGAGAGAGATCTCTCTCTCTTCTGGATTGGGAATAGCAAAAATGCATCATAGACAAATGTTTTCATCCTATTGCAAATTAGAAATAATTGGTAAGATAAAATGTGCAAGATAATGTTTATGTAGCAATAATAAATAGGAAATGTATTTTCTTAATTTCTCCAGTACCGAAAGCAGTACCGATAACGTCGGAGCTTATCGATACTACGGTCTTTCATAATTTGGCCCCGGGGCCTGTTTAATACCAGGATTCGGTACCCATCCCTAGTAATGACTGCTCCCACACCATTGGGACTAGGATCACAAGCTAGTTGTATTGGCAATGACCGGTCAAAGTGTTTTAAGTGCCTCATTTCAGGAATGTTTGCTTGGTTTTCATGAATGCTTCCTAGCATTGTTCTGTCCATTTCCATGCTTTGTTAGGACAAAGCAACTGATGCATACTACATATAAAGGAAAGAACACAGTTGACTGACTTTCTGAGGAGCTGGGGCGTCCAAGATGGCCTTGACCTTAGACAGAGCCTCGTGAAGGCCCGTAGTATTGACGACTTGTCCGAGGCATTCAACTAGGGATGTGACAAATGGACAAATTTTCTTAACGTTTAAACAGCAATTTTTTTAAATCGGTTTTCCGTTAAAAAGATAATAGAAATTCAGACAATTCTACGCAAATTCACAATACAGCTGCGATGCTGCCAGCAATGATTTGGATTTCACACACGGTTTGGGTCCCTTTCAGATGGTTAAGCGTTGCACATGTACTACCATTATTGTACCTCAATTCCACCTTTCAAAGTTTTAATTTCCTTATCATTTAACTTATCAACCTATTGTCATACAGGACTTTGCTGCTGTCGCTTGTCTTTCTCTGACATTTCTCCAACTGTTAGCGACAATGCCGAAAATAATTTATTCCTCGAT
The DNA here is from genome assembly GCF_901001165.1 of Salmo trutta. Classification (NCBI taxonomy): domain Eukaryota; kingdom Metazoa; phylum Chordata; class Actinopteri; order Salmoniformes; family Salmonidae; genus Salmo; species Salmo trutta. The sequence goes on along the minus strand of NC_042964.1, from coordinate 27,906,473 downwards.
TTCTTGCATATGATTCCCGGTGTCGACTCACATTTCTGAGTGTCAAGATTCAATTCCGCTTGTTGTCGACTCTTAAGATTAAGTGTTTTTGGAATGGAGGAGACTGATTAGTTTCCGTACTTCCAAGAACACAAACACTTGCATCTTTCATAGCGAGCTAGCGAGGGATGGAGAGAGAGGGGAGGGGCACAGTATAGGCAGGTTGGCCACCAGGCAGACAGAACCGTGCACTCGGCCTATCTATCGCAATGGAATGCTGTATCTTACAATTTCTTGGCTTGCAATCATGATAGGCCCTTCAGTAAAGCAGGGCCTATCATCAATGAATAGGCTAGGATATTCTACACGCAACAGACCAAATAATGAACACACACTCGCTAAGAGAGAGAGCAGGGTTGCAATCATTAGTCCAAACAGTTTGCAACTAAAACAAGAGTTTCTATTAGACATATTCAGGTAGATCCCTCCCAGTTTTGTTATGTTTGCTTCTGTTGTTATAGGCAGAAAAAACCATGGTGCGCATATGTTTTGGTAATCGTAAGTTCACCAAAGTAGCCTAAAGTTCGCCTGTTCTTAAAGTTCACCTCTCTGGTATTATTTAAATAATACAACTTTCCCAGGTCTCAAAAGCCCATAGTTAGGCTATAACACACAAATTAATATATTTTGAGAAAACTGCAATGTGATTTTAATTTTGTTGGGTGAAGTTATAGATTTTTCTTAACGTTAAGGATCCCAATCTCGTTTAAATGTTCACACCCCTATATTCAACTGATGATTGGAAGAATGCACGTTTGACCTTAAGAACTCGCAGACCGTAGTCCTTCAATCTCTGTAAGGTTGCATCCAAGTTCAGAAGATGGTCCTCTTCATCTTTTCCAGTGACGAGGATGTCATCCAGGTAGCATTGCACTCCTGTCAATCCACTCAAGATCTGACTCATCACCCTCTGGAACAGCGCGGGTGCACTACCAAACGGTTGACGACAGTACCTGAAGATCCGCTTGTGTGTCACGACGGTCAGCAGCTCTTTTTACTTTTCATACACATACATCTGCGAGTAGGCTTTCCAGAAGTCGATTTTGCTCAACTTTTGACCCTCAGCTAAGCCTGCGAAAGGTTGTCTGTGTGGTAGCAGATACTGCTCAGCGGACAACACAGGGTTAACTGTGTGTGTTTCTGAATATGCATACTACCGTGCTCCACACTCTCATGCTCCAAGTACATTCTTCGAGGACGTTCTCTTGAGGACGAGAGTGTGGAGAACGCATAAAACATTTAATTTGACAAGCACTCACACTCTCCCTACTGTATTACCTCACGCTGCATCTCCCCATTCACTGACCCTTCTTCCAGCCAGGACAATGCCTCAATAGAGACGAAACAAGATATACACAAAGCAAACATTTATACTTTATTATCAGCTAGATAATCTCAGCCAAAAAAGAAATGTCCTCTCACTGTCTACTGTGTTTATTTTCAGCAAACTTAACATGTGTAAATATTTATATGAACATAACAAGATTCAACAACGGAATCATAAACTGAACAAGTTCCACAGACAGACATGGGACTAACATAAATATAATAATGTGTCCCTGAACAAAGGGGGGGGGGGGTCAAAATCAAAAGTAACTGGTGTGGTTACCAGCTGCATTAAGTACTGCAGTGCATCTCTTCCTCATGGACTGCACCAGATTTGACAGTTCTTGCTGTGAGATGTTACCCCACTCTTCCACCAGGGCACCTGCAAGTTCCCGGACATTTCTGGGGGGAATGGCCCTAGCCCTCACCCTCCGATCCAACAGTTCCCAGACGTGTTCAATGGGATTGAAATCCGGGCTCTTCGCTGGCCATGGCAGAACACTGACATTCCTGTCTTGCAGGAAATCACGCACAGAACGAGCAGTATGGCTGGTGGCATTGTCATGCTGGAGGTTCATGTCAGGATGAGCCTGCAGGAAGGGTACCACATGAGGGAGGAGGATGTCTTCCCTGTAACACACAGCGTTGAGATTGCCTGCAATGACAACAAGCTCAGTCCGATGATGCTGTGACGCACCGCCCCAGACCATGACGGACCCTCCACCTCCAAATTGATCCAGAGTACAGGCCTCAGTGTAACGCTCATTCCTTCGACGATAAATGCGAATCCGACCATCGCCCCTGGTGAGACAAAATCGCCAGTCCTGTCTGGTCCAGCGACGGTGGGTTTGTGCCCATAGGCGACGTTGTTGCCGGTGATGTCTGGTGAGGACCTGCCTTACAACAGGCCTACAAGCCCTCAGTCCAGCCTCTCTCAGCCTATTGCGGACAGACTGAGCACTGATGGAGGGATTGTGCGTTCCTGGTGTAACTCGGGCTGTTGCTGTTGCCATCCTGTACCTGTCCTGCAGGTGTGATGTTCGGATGTACCGATCCTGTGCAGGTTTTGTTACACGTGGTCTGCCACTGCGAGAACGATCAGCTGTCCGTCCTGTCTCCCTGTAGCACTGTCTTAGGCGTCTCACAGTACGGACATTGCAATTTATTTCCCTGGCCACATCTGCAGTCCTCATTCCTCCTTGCAGCATGCCTAAGGCACGTTCACGCAGATGAGCAGGGACCCTGGGCATCTTTCTTTTGGTGTTTTTCAGAGTCAGTAGAAAGGCCTAGTGTCCTAAGTTTTCATAACTGTGACCTTAATTGCCTACCGTCTGTAAGCTGTTAGTGTCTTAACGACCGTTCCACAGGTGCATATTCTTTAATTGTTTATGGTTCATTGAACAAGCATGGGAAACAGTGTTTAACCCCTTTACAATGAAGATCTGTGAAGTTATATGGATTTTTACGACAGGGTCCTGAAAAAGGGACGTTTCTTTTTTTGCTGAGTTCATTTGTGAATCGTAAATTAGCTAGTTAACAGGCAAAAATTATCTAAAGCTAATGTTATGCAAGGTAGATGTCAATTCTTTGTGGGTGGCTAGCTAAGAATTCTTCATGGCTAGCCAGTTAGCCCGATTGACTTACCCATTCACTGAACCGTTCTTCTTCTAGCCAGCAAAATGGCAATAGAGACATAACAAGATACACACAAAGCAAACGTTTTACTTCATAACTATGAGCTAGCTATATGTGAACAAGCAAAAATGACCTAAAACCAATATTATCCAAGGCAGATGTCAATTCTTTGTGGGTAGCTCACTAACAATTCTCCGTGGCTATCTGGCTAGCTAACAGTAGTAGCTAGCCAGTTAGCTCTATTGACTTTACGACATACGTACTCGCACTACAGTGGGTATTCTAGGCAGGTAACCATGCCAAAATTAACACAGCATGTGCAGTTGAACTCGGAAGTTTACATACACCTTAGCCAAATACATTTAAACTCAGTTTTTCACAATTCCTGACATTTAATCCTAGTACCAATTCCCTCTCTTAGGTCAGTTAGGATCACCACTTTATTTTAAGAATGTGAAATGTCAGAATAATAGTAAGGGGAATGATTTATTTCAGCTTTTATTTCTTTCATCACATTCCCAGTGGGTCAGACGTTTACATACACTCAATTAGTATTTGGTAGCATTGCCTTTAAATTGTTTAACTTGGGTCAAACATTTTGGGTAGCCTTCCACAAGCTTCCCACAATAAGTTGGGTGAATTTTGTCCCATTCCTCCAGACAGAGCTGGTGTAACTGAGTCAGGTTTGTAGGCCTCCTTGCTCGCACACAATTTTTCAGTTCTGCCCACAAATGTTATATAGGATTGAGGTCAGGGCTTTGTGATGGCCACTCCAATACCTTGACTTTGTTGTCCTTAAGCCATTTTGCCACAACTTTGGAAGTATGCTTGGGGTCATTGTCCATTTGGAAGACCCATTTGCGACCAAGCTTTAACTTCCTGACTGATATCTTGAGATGTTGCTTCAATATATCCACATAATTTTCTTTCCTCATGACGCTATCTATTTTGTGAAGTGCACCAGTCCCTCCTGCAGCAAAGCACCCCCACAACATGATGCTGCCACCCCCGTGCTTCACTGTTGAGATGGTGTTCTTCGGCTTGCAAGCCTCCCCCTTTTTCCTCCAAACATAACGATGGTCATTATGGCCAAACAGTTCTATTTTTGTTTCATTAGACCAGAGGACATTTCTCCAAAAAGTACCATCTTTGTCCCCATGTGAAGTTGCAAACCGTAGTCTGGCTTTTTTTATGGCGGTTTTGGAGCAGTGGCTTCTTCCTTGCAGAGCGGCCTTTCAGATTATGTCTCTATTGGACTTGTTTTACTGTGGATTTAGATAGTTTTGTACCTGTTTCCTACAGCATCTTCACAAGGTCCTTTGCTGTTGTTCTGGGATTGATTTGCACTTCTTTAGGAGACAGAACGCGTCTCCTTCCTGAGCAGTGTGACGGCTGCGTGGTCCCATGATGTTTATACTTGCATACTATTGTTTGTACAGATGAACGTGGTACCTTCAGGCGTTTGGAAATTGCTCTGAGGTCTTGGCTGATTTCTTATGGGTTTCCCATGATGTCAAGCAAAGAGGCACTGAGTTTGAAGGTAGGCCTTGAAATACATCCACAGGTACACCTCCAATTGACTCAAATGATGTCAATTAGCCTATCAGAAGCTTCTAAAGCCATTACATCATTTTCTGGAATTTTCCAAGCTGTTTAAAGGCACAGTCAACTTAGTGTATGTAAACTTCTGACCCACTTGAATTGTGGTACAGTGAGGTATAAGTGAAATAATCTGTCTGTAAACAATTATTGTAAAAATTACTTGTCATGCACAAAGTAAATGTTCTAACCAACTTGCCAAAACTATAGTTTGTTAACAAGAAATTTGTGGAGTGATTGGAAAACGAGTTTTAATTACTCCAACCTAAGTGTATGTAAACTTCCGACTTCAACTGTATTTATTAACATATCAAGATAAAATGTTATATTCAGGTAACATGAGATGTGAATAGGCAACATTTCAATGTATTTTCTCTTGCTTCAGCTCAAATAATGGCACCATTTGCATCATTTGTATGTGATTGCGTCATAGTTCTTTGCATACTTTCCGTTGAAGCTTGCATCGATGCATGCTTCAAAATATGTACAAACGGAGTACACATTTGAGAAGTGCCCTCCATGCTCCGAGCTCTTTTTTATTTCTACAGGCCCTTTTTACCACAGGCTCGGCAATCCATGTCCTTTCACCAACTTGTAGACACCTGATGTCCCGATTTCCCTGTCTCTGGTTTTCAGTTGCTATGTGCACTTTTTGTGATGAACTCAACTGGTGAGCCTCTTTAGCAGCTAGTTCCATGGAAACAATTGACTTCAATAGCCTTTGCCAAGGTTAGATTAATTTCAGTCAGTAGTGTCTTTTCTCTAGCTTCAATCCATAGCCCACATACTAGTCTGTCTCTAAACATTGTCACTGATTCTCCCTCTTCCTGATTTCTCTGTGGAAACTTTTTATTTAACTAGGCAAGTCAGTTAAGAACAAATGTTTATTTACAATGACGGCCTCGGAACAGTGGGTTAACTGCCTTGTTCAGGGGCAGAACAACAGATTTTTACTTTGTCACATCGGGGATTCGATCTAGCAACCTTTCGGTTACTGGCCCAACGCTCTAACCACTAGGCTACCTGCTGCCCCGAATAACAATAACTAGTGGTTTTGGTGAAAAGTGTCCTCTAAGTATTTCCACTATTTATTTTTTTATTTTTTTTATTTCACCTGTATTGAACCAGGTAGGCTAGTTGAGAACAAGTTCTCATTTGCAACTGCGACCTGGCCAAGATAAAGCAAAGCAGTTCGACACATACAACAACACAGAGTTACACATGGAATAAACAAACATACAGTAGAAAAAGTCTATATACTGTATGTGCAAATGAGGTAGGATAAGGGAGGTAAGGGAAACAATATAGCAATTAAACACTGGAATGGTAGATGTGCAGAAGATGAATGTGCAAGTAGAGATACTGGGGTGCAAAGGAGCAAGATAAATAAATACAGTATGGAGATGAGGTAGTGGCTATTTACAGGTTGGCTATGAACAGGTGCAGTGATCTTGATGCTCCTTTCCAATAAATATCTAGGGTCTCCACTGCTCAATACTTTCATTAAACTGTTGAACAGTTCCAGCCATTTTTCATTTCTCAATAGTATGCTGGACACATGACATTTTTAACAATGCTTTTTTTCTGATAAAAACGAGTTCATTGCATCCGCCGTATGACCATATTTCCCAGCTGCTTGCCGTTGTTTTGAAGGAGTCACAAAAAAACAGGCCTTTATTTTTGGCTTTTTTCACCCTGCTAGCTCCTATTAGTTCTATTGACCACCGTGGCACCAACTCGCCTTCCGAAACATTCTATTCCCAGCTTATTGTTCTCCGTCACAATGCCTGCTTCGCTATTGTTGGCAATGAGACCTGCTCACGTTGTTTATAGTTAAAATGTTAACAACAAAAAATGGAGTTCGTCCCATTGTTTCCAATAGGGGAAATATAGGCATGTTTGTCTATTTCGCCAAAATATCTCGCAATGTGTATATTAGATTTTTCGGACGCCATTTTAATCATGACAATCTCCTCTTTCTAATTATGTAAGTCTGGGCATCGAGCTCGTTTGTCATCGATCACTAGACCAGAAAGAGAAGTTTTCATTTTTTCTCTACTTTCTTTTGTAGTGGTAAAATAAAAATGGATACATTTTTTTGTGCCATTTATGCGAAATGAAATTCTAAGCATCGCTCCAGTCAAAACAGGCTCTGAGAACGTTCAATTCCATTCATTTTATATGGGCTCGCACTAGTTTTCCAGCTTAGCCAACATTCTTTTGCTGTTTTTCAGCCTTGGGTGAATTTTGACTTGTTCTATTGTCAGCATATCAATAGGCTGCTGATTGTCACTCACTTCAATATTGTCCTCAACCAAGGCAATATTTTTCTCAGTCACATGATCTTCATTCACTTCGCTCACTGATGTTTCTTCCTCAAGTTCACTCATTGATCAGTTTTTACTTCCAAGTTCGTCTGCACAGTTGAATAAATGTTCTTTCCTGTACTCACTATACATTCCACACATTTCCACTGTTTTCCCGCTCCGACATCAGTCTAGAATTCTTTTTTGCCGTCCATGACGATGCTAACTCTCTCTTAGCTAGCTCGACTAAGCACTTTCCTCTGCTAGCAAGACTGTGCTAACATTTGCTTAGACTGTACAAAGGAAAATAACAGTTTTAAACTTGTAAAAACCGACTTCATCTGGATAGAATAGTTCCCGTAGGTTCAGACTTCCTCGTCGCCATTCTTTTGTTATGTCTCGTGGGGTTCATAACCACATCTATATAACAATTCAGTAATGATGAAAGAGGAGACAGAAATTCAGTTCAACCATTTATCCAGAATGTGATCATCTCAACACACATTAGCCATAATGCTCTGCATCACAACTACGGTAAGTATGGAGGTGCAAATGGTACAACCCTAATACATAACATAGATGATCTGCTTTCAACACCGCAATCCAATTGTATAGTGGGCTAGTCTGTAACTTTAACCTTTATAAAGGTATCACTAAAGTTTGTTTTATTTCAAGGGCATTTGGTGCATCACATTGCGAGTAAGCCTATAATTTGTGGAATTCTGCTATTTGCATACATTTTACCTGGATACAATGCCATTAGTAGGGTTGATTTATTTTTATGAATATTATATTATGAACCCTATTTGTCCGAGTAGGCAATTAGTATATTATGAATTCAAACATTTGCCGATTTTTAAAAAATATTTTTTCCCCCCCCAATGTTATATGCTTATTTCTGAAAAGATAAAGTGGGATATAGCTATTGCCTCTGAACCCATGTATGGATAACTGGATAACCACTGGTCAGGACTACTTTGTGGTGTTAAATTCACTGAGGTAGGCATGTGACAGCTAATAGTTTGTTGCTGTGTGTGAGTTCTACATGTTGACGCTTCCTCCTTTTCTTTTTCTCTTTCATTTCTATCGAAATCATGTTTTTAGAGGCTAATATGAAGACATCAATGGGCAAGCCAGACCCTGGAAAGCTTCTGGAATCCTCCCATGTTGTTTGAAGCCTAAGGCAGGACCATGCATTGTGTCTGGTGAAAACCAGTCCACCCTCCTTCGACCAAACCATTGAGAGTGAAGACACACACAACACACACACACACACACACACACACCACAGAGATGGGTTTGGACCAGCCCTGCTTGGATATGGTGGTGCAAAGGCCCTTTCTGGGTGCAACATGTAATAGGCACCGCCACCAGAACCTGCGCAGAAAGATGAGGCCCATACGAATCCTGGGTTTTGTATTCAGCCTGGTAGCCATAAGCGCTATCTCATTTTCCTTTAGTGCCTTGACCTGGAGCTCAGGGACCTACTCAGAGCCGCTCCTGCCCCAGGAGGCCATCCTTCAGTCTGGCCCAACTCCACACAGGACTCTACTTTCCACACAGCACCAGAGGGACCCTAATGTCTCAGCCGACATTCCCGTGGCAATGAGGTCTTCGGCAGACGGCAACGAGAGCCAAGGGGACTACCCCACGGACCTGTTCACCCTAGAAGAGAGGCGCCAGGGCGCTGTGGTGCTCCACATGTTTGGGATGCTGTACATGTTCATCTCTTTAGCCATTGTGTGTGATGAGTTCTTCGTGCCCGCTCTGACAGTCATCACAGAGAAGCTGGCCATCTCTGATGATGTGGCAGGGGCCACCTTCATGGCGGCAGGCGGGTCGGCGCCGGAGCTCTTCACTTCAGTCATTGGTGTATTCATCTCCCATAGCAATGTAGGCATCGGGACCATTGTGGGCTCAGCTGTCTTCAACATTCTCTTTGTCATTGGAATGTGCGCCATCTTCTCCAGGGAGATCCTCAATCTGACCTGGTGGCCCCTCTTCCGTGACGTCTCCTTCTACATCATGGACCTGATCATGCTCATCTGTTTCTTCCTGGATAACTACATCTCCTATTGGGAAAGTATTGTGCTACTTTCAGCCTATGCCGCCTATGTGATCTTTATGAAGTTCAACAGCAACGTGGAGGGCTTCGTGAAAGGCTGCATGAACAAGAATCAAGTGGTGGAGGTGGAAGTGCAGCCCAAGGTGAGTGTTAATCTATTTCCCTATTTTTCTTTATCTCTCTTTCCCGACAGAGCTTCATCACCATTTCCTATGCCTCTCTATCTTTCAAATGAATGTGACCATTTGAATCTAGCGACTAGAATCTCAGATCACAAGTATTGTACAAAATAACAATAGACAAATGTAACAATAAAAAGTTGGCTCTGTAATTTTTTATTTATTTAACCTTAATTTAACTAGGCTAGTAAGTTAAGAACAAATTCTTATTTACAATAAAGGCCTACCCCGGCCAAACACTAACCCGGACGATGCTGGGCCAATTGTGCGCCACCCTATGGGACTCCAAATCACGGCTGGTTGTGATACAGCTTGTAATCAAACTAGGGTCTGTTGTGACGCTTCTAGCACTGAGATGCAGTGCCTTAGACTGCTGCACCACTTGGAAGCCCCATCCCCAGCCACCAACCCACTAAACACATGCACATGCTCACACACACAGCCTATGAAGGGATGGATCAATTCAAAATAAGTCAGTCAATTGAGGAAGTGATACCCTTTTTTCTATTATGGAACTATAAAATCAGGTTACTTCCTGAATTGACTGACTGACCTGAATTGACTGACTGACTACATTTCAATTTGCTTTCAATATTTATTCAATTTTGGACTTGCCTAGGCCTATGACCTATAGACTGCAGGTGTCGTTTGAATGCTTACCCTGTGCTCTGAAATGAAAAATGTGTATTTCATGATTGTTTTATTTTATTTAATCTTTATTTAACTAGGCAAGTCAGTTAAGATCAAATTCTTATTTACAATGACGGCCTATTTTATGAGTACAACCAATAAGGTATTGTGAAAATGCAGTCAGAGCTCCCAGAACTCCCTCTACAGGTGATTTGGTGGACATGCAATGGTGCAAGTAAAAACAAGTCCTCAAACCTCAAAATACAAGTTTTGAAATTACAACAATACTCCAACACACTAAGCCCTCTACTACACTATAGATTGTTTTAAAGGTAGTCTGAACAAGGCCAACATATGGTTTTTGATGAATTTCTCAATCAATTTAGGTTCCAATGTCAGTGGCTTCACATCCATTGACTTTTTCCACATTTTGTTATGCATGAATTTAAAATAGATTAAATTTAGATTTTCTGTCACATAATGTCACAGTGGAATTAGGTTTTTCGAAATTATTACAAGTTACACTGAAAATATAAACGCAAAATGTAAAGTGTTGGTCCCATGTTTCATGAGCTGAAATAAAAGATCCCAGAAATGTTGAATATGTACAAAAATAGTATTTCTCTCTCTAAATGTGTGCAGAAATTTGTTTACATCCCTTTCTCCTTTGCCAAGATAATCCATCCACTTTACCGGTGTGGCATATCAAGTAGCAGTTTAAACAGCAGGATCATTACACAGGTGCACCTTGTGCTGGGGACAATAAAAGGCCACTAAAATGTGCAGTTTTGTCACACAATGCCTAAAATTTTGAGGGAGCATGCAATTGGCATGCTATCTGCAGGAATGTCCACCAAAGCAGTGGCCAGAGAATTGAATGTTCATTTATCTATAAGCTGCCTACAATTTCGCAGTATGTCCAACTGGCCTCACAACCGCAGACCACGTGTAACCATGCCAGCCCAGGACCTCCAATTCTGGCTTCTTCACCTGTGGGATCGTCTGAGACCAGCCACCCGGACAGTTGATGAAAGTGGGTTTGTACAACTGAAGAATTTCTGCAAAAAGTGTCAGAAACCAAGACTGGTCGTCCTCACCAGTCTTGACCTGACTGCAGTCTGGCCTTTGATGGCCACTGGAGAAGTATACACTTCACAGATGAATCCCGGTTTCAACTGTACCAGGCAGATGGCAGACAGCGTGTATGGCATCCTGGAAGCGGACAATGTCCCAGTTCTTCTATGACCTGTATACTCACCAGAGATGTAACCCATTGAGCATGTTTGGGATGCTCTGGATTGACATGTACGACAGCGTGTTCCAGTTCCCGCCAATTTCCAGGAACTTCGCACAGCCACTGAAGAGGAGTGGGACAACACAGGCCACTTACATGAACTGTAACTCAGTAAAATCTTGAAAATTGTGTTTATATTTTTGTTCAGTGTCATTAAAAATCAGTCAATAAGTATTCAACACTTTGTTATGACTTGTCTAAAAACACTTCATGACCAAAGGTATGTGGACACCTGCTCGTCAAACATCTCATTCCAAAATCCTGGGCATTAATATGGAGTTGGTCCCCTCACTTTGTTGCTATTGTAGTTACTCCACAATACTTACCAAAGTGAAAAGGAGGAAGCCTGTACAGAATAAAAAAATCCTAAACATGCTTCCTGTTTACAATAAGGCAGAAATTAACTTTATGTCCTGAATACAAAGTGTTATGTTTGGGTTAAATACAACACATCACTGAGTACCAGCATGGTGGTGGCTGCATCATGTTATGGGTATGTATGCTTGTCATCGGCAAGGACTGGGAATTTTTTAGGATAAAAAGAAATGAAATAGAGCAAAATCCTAGAGGAAAACCTTGTTCAGTCTGCTTTACAGCAGACACAGGGAGACAAATTCACCTTTCAGCAGAACTTTAACCTAAAACACAAAGTCAAATATATGCTTTGAGTGCCTAGTTACAGATTATACATAACATCTATGGCAAGACTTGAAATGGCTTGCCATTATGGGTTATTGATTTCAGTTTGCCAATGTGGTGTGTTGTGTGTAGATGGGTGAGAATTATTCTTATTATTTTAATACATTTTGAATTTAGGCTGTAGCACAACAAAATGTGTAATAAGTCAAGGGATATGAATACTTTCCGAAGGCATTGTATATCCTAGAAATGCACACTGTAGTAATCACATAAATGTTGGTACCAACGTCAAAAATATATCCTAGTAATAAAAAAAGGGAAATGGAAAATGGAGATTGTACAAAGAAAACAAACAATGTCTGATAAACACATTTCATGTACCTTTTTTGAATTTATTTTCTATCAAATTGCCCAACATAGTCACCATTTATTTTATATTTTTATACAACAAAATAAAGCTGTTTTTTTTTCTTCATTCCACTAGTGACATTACACTACAAATCAAAGTTTCTCAGAAATTTTCAGACTTAGTGTTCTTCTGTTGAGATGGCATTGGCCTGTGTCACCCAAACTGCCTCACAGTATTCCTCTGTGGGATTAATAAAAATGACAGTGTCATTCTAGGTTAAGCTGGACAAATTGTGTCCCAGTTTGACAAACAATCCCTTGAAATATACGGAAACTCTACAAACCAAATTTAATTTGACAATGTCAAAGGAAGGTCTGCTTTGAAATGGGTTTAAATATATATAAAAATGAAGATATCCAAAATATGTTAGATCTCAGTCCTTAAAGTATGATTATTGGTATGATTGCCTCATTGCAAGGAGAAACAGTTTCTGTACACAAAATTGCCACTGTGGTACAATGGTCTTACTCCATCTGTCTTTCAGTCGCTCTCATTAAGAAATTCTAAGAATCTTGAAATACTCCCTCAGGTTAAATTATGCTGGAAAATATTTTTTGTTTATTCACAAATGATAACTGGTATCTTCCTTGTGAAACATGTATATCTATAGGAATCCATTGACTTCACAGAGCATAGAATGATATCTTCAATTACACTGGAGGGCAAAGGGAATATATTCCATAGCAATTTGATACTGTTGTTGAGATTATCCGGATGGATTTAGGTTACCTTGTGACACGAGATGAAAATTAGTTTTTGAGATATGATCCCAGAAAGCTTTTCTGTAAAGCTTTAAATAAATCAGGATTTACTTTAAGTAGATAAAGGATATTTCATTGGAGGTCACACAACACAATACTGGGAATCGAACATCAAATAGACTCTAGAATTCACATACATTCAAGGTTGGCTAGGTGCTTGATATGTTCATTCCCAAGTGAGAATCTAGTAAATCTTTCAAAATATAAGGTCTTGAAAATGGGTGTGTTGTGTTTATAGTTATGTATTTTGACTTCTGGCTGCTACTAGTGAGTTAAATAAACCTAATAAGAATTCAACAGGGAGTGCCAGAGCAAAGAGGAGATTCAGTTGACCTTGAGATGCAATGCATGAGACGACTGGAGAAAATAACAGAAAAACAAGTCCAAAAAGGTGGATACACAGATGAGTCGATCAACCATGCTTGTCTCTGTTCTCATCCCCACAGCTCAATTATCACTCATGGCATATTTAAGTCTCTCCTATCATGGCCGGCTGAGGAATGCCTCCACTGCCCTGTTGGCTACAGACCAAATTGTGTTGGACTCTGAGCTGTTAGATTCTGACATTATCACTAAATATCTTTATGTCGAGGATTCTACACTTGAGAGTCCTTATTCTTTGCAGAATTATGTATACAGTGGCTTCAGAAAGTATTCATACCCCTTGACTGATTCCACATTTTGTTGTTACACCCTGCATTCGAAATGGATCAAATATTTTTTTTAATGTCACCCATCTTTACACAGTACCCCATAATGGAAATGTTTTACAGTAAAATGAAATACAGTAATATCTCATTTACATATGTACAGTACCAGTCAAAAGTTTGTACACACCTACTCATTCCATTCTTTTTACTATTTTCTACATTCTAGAATAATGAAGACATCAAAACTATGAAATAACACATATGGAATCATGTAGGAACCAAAAAAGTGTTAAACAAATCAAAATATATTTGAGATTCTTCAAAGTAGCCACCCTTTGCCTTCATGACAGCTTTGCACACTCTTGGCATTATCTCAACCAGCTTCAGGAGGTAGTCACCTGGAATGCATTTCAATTAACAGGTGTGCCTTGTTAAGTTAATTTGTCAAATTTCTTTCCTTAATGCGTTTGAGCCAATCAGTTATGTTGTGACAAGGTACTTTGCTTTTCTTTAAAAAAAGGACATTTCTAATTGACCCCAAACTTTTTAACGTGTGTGTGTGTGTGTGTGTGTGTGTGTGTTACCAAGCAAAAAGATAAACACAACATGTAGAGTGTAAAATTTTCCATATGTACAAAAAGCTTTTTTCTCTAAAATGTTTTGCACAAATTTATTTACATCCATGTTAGTGAGCATTTCTCCTTTGCCAAGATAATCCATCCTCCTGACAGGTGTGGCATATCAAGAAGCTGATTAAACAGCATCACCATTACACAGTTTTTTGTAAAGGCTTTTTTATGGCAACCCTCCCAAACAACTTGTGATTATGTAGGTGGCATCTTATCATAGTTTTGGAGACTTTCTGACCCCAAGACCCAACTAACGTCTGCAATTCTCCAGCTGTGATTCTTGGAGATTTTTTGGCCACTCAAACCATCCTCCTCACTGTGCATGGGGTCAATATAGACACACGTCCTCTTCCAGGCCGATTGTTAACATCTCCAGTTGCTTTAGACTTCTTAATTATTGCCCTGATAGTGGAAATGGGCATTTTCAACTGTTGAGCTATTTTCTTTTATAGCCATTTCCTGATTTGTGCAGCTCAACAACCTTTTGTCTCACATCATTACTGGAATTCTTGTGTCTTTCCCATAGTGATGGATGACTATGGGTACTTGGCCTGTGTGTCACCTCATATTTATACCCCAGTGAAACAGGATGTCATGAATTAACACTTAAGTGTTCCTAATCGCTCAGGTGAAATTAAGAACGTAAAATATGAATGGGAATATACTTCAGTTAGATTTTATTCATAGCCTTATTCATAGCCTTCCCTGTAGCTCAGTTGGTATAGCATGGTGTTTGCAACACCAGGGTTGTGGGTTCGATTCCCACGGGGGGCCAGCACAGAAAAAAAAATGTATGATATGTATGAAATTGTATGAAATGTATGCATTCACTACTGTAAGTCGCTCTGGATAAGAGCGTCTGCTCAAATGTAAATGTAATTCATTGAATTTCTAGGGGTACCAAAAATTGTGGCACACGTCCCTTTAGTTTTTCAATCATTTTACTTCAATTAAAGGTTAGTTATTGTGAATATTTTGAATGAAAGACTAAGAGGATAAATGGCAGACATTTTTGCTCATATTTACCAAGGGTGCCAATATTAGTGCAATAGCATAGTTTAGTTTCTATGCGGCATCTGCATAACAACCATTTGGTCTCAGTCAGTTTCATGGGGATATGCTCGAGATCTTCTTGAGTTATACAGTGTTGTTTTCAATTATGTACAATAAACCGTTTTTAGAGCAGATTGTGTCAACAAACTGTAGCATAGTCTCTTTGTATTTTGCCTAGTGGCGCGGCTGTTGAGTTTTGGCCACATGAGTGAAAAATGCGGTGTGTTTTTGTCTTACAGTAACTAAACTATTATATTAGGTTCTGTTATGTAGAATACTATCATATGTGATCTTGCAGACATTGATCTAACTGAATTAAACAAGCACCATTGTCCTGAGTAGCATGCAAAGAACATGATCCACACATGCTCAGAATGTGATCTGCACATGCCAGAAGCTTCGGGAACTTTACTTCGCGCTGATATGATTGCGCTTGTATTCCTCATGTAAAGTCTTACTGAACTTTGTCTTTGTCTTAGACATCCTTTTAGACAACATTTGCATAAGAACATAAATCCCCTCAAGCATTTATCAGAGGTATAACTGTAGGCCTTCTTAGCCCAGTAACTAGACAAATATCTAGTGGAGAAGATTAAGGCATCCTCTCTTGTAGCTCAAGGTCAATTACCTTTGACATGCAGTAACACGAACAACTTTTAATAATAGCGCACTTGGGGTGAGGAATCCCTGAAGCAAAAGCATGACAGTGTGTTGTCTCCATACTGTCTCACACAGTGCTGCCATAAGCATAAAACAAACAGGGAGAGCAGAAGGAGGGGGGCACATGGTGAAAACTCAGACAGAACTGAGCCTTCAGTTGGTGATTGGCATTCTGCCATCGCCATGGCGATGAGACAGGCTCAGGCGAGGCGACTTGTGCTGTGATCATGTGGTTTGGAAAAGGCTGTAACACCAACAGGATGCTAATGAGAACATTGTGTGCCACAAAGAGTGGGAGAGCAGAAGAACCTGTGAGTGCAATGGTTGATCTTATAAACTGGGCATTTGTAACTAATATATGGGTATTTCAAAACCAGTGAAAATTATGAATCATCAGTCTTGGTTTTCAATGAAAGCGATGCATTGGAAATGGTTAGTTGAATGCAATGGGTTTTGCTAAATTTACATTGGGCAGTCCAACAGAAAACTTGGATAAAAACGTCAAGCGAGGCATTCTGATTATGGATTCATCAACCAACTGACTATAAGCAGCAACATTTCCCTGACATCAATTCTCCTTTTCTATTTATTGAGAAGTCATTGCAAATAATGTTATTTTTTCAATTATCAGTTTACTTACTGAATTGACTGCATTCAATTGGAATTGACTTCACCCTGTTGTAGGCGTCAAGGTTTGAAGGAATTAGTGCTTTTGGTCACAGCCTGGGATCCAGGAATCTGTCCAATTTCAATTCTTGATATTTACCCATTTGATTCTTGAAAATGTTATAACTTCCAAATGACCAGAGGGCACATGTCTTTATCATAACTTAAAATATAAGGTTTTAAGTATGTTTAAAACTATCATGTTGATGTCATGGACTGACAGTCCTTGCATCTAGAGCTGTCTATGAATTTGAGAGGGTGCATCATTCCCTTTTGTCCCATCTTAAGGGCTAGGGCTGTTGCGGTGACCGTATTCCGCCACACTGGCAGGCATGAGTCATGAAGGCAGTCAAATTCCACATGACCGTTTAGTCATGGTAATTAGGCTTCTCCAAGCTCTGATGCTGCTGCTGGTCATTAGTAGCCTACCGAACTTGCTAACTGCCTGGAACTCAGCACTCTATTGTCCCTCTAATCACTCTGACATCAATGCAAATGGATTCGAAAATATAATCAAACACTTCATGGGAGCCCATGAGCTCATGTTGCGCAATATTTCTATAGGCTATGCAATTGCGGGAGAAAACAGAATGATGGCTACTAATAAAAAGAGGAGGATCCCATGAGCTTCTATATTTATTTTTCAACTTTCCTAATATTAAGCACATTGCTTATATTTACAACAGGAGTAAATAGAAACCACAGGGAAAAGCGTCCTCCATTCACTATTTAAGTGCATAGATGACATGTATTTTTTCCCCGCTGCCCCTGTTTTGATACAGGTGCATGATAATGGTCCATTCTAAATCAAAACAAATTTCACACATATTATTTAGTATATGTAAAGACAAGATTAAATCAAGAATAGTCTGATGGGTGACAATATTAGCCTATCACTTGTGAATGATGCCCAGCATAAGAAACAGTGCCTTGTTTTTGCGACTTGTTCGAATCATAGTCACACACCTCATGTAGCTTAGCCCATAGGCCTATATGTTTTCATAAGGTTTGCATCACAACTAAAGTGTCCAAATAACTTATGCACATTAATCCGCTTTACAAGGGGTGTAGAGCCTCACTGGCATATATAACCAGTGTGTGAGTTTCAAGTTTGGGGAAGATAATTTTCACCATAAAAATTCACCTTTATAATAAAAGCATTACATGCATAATTGCATTTGCGGTCACTTTTGATAATGGTGTTTTCCACTAATGGAACATTTGCGCTTATAGCCTACTACCATGTGCGCATTGCTGCGCTTATAAAGTGACGAAATAGCCTAATAGTTTATTAGCATTTTAAGCTAAACGTTCTGATTTGTTGCGTCAACCACATTGCCTCTTGACGGGCTCGTCCCGTATGCGGGACGGACATCCAGCGAAAAACCCTATCGCTATTAGCATAACGAAATGTAATATATATATTTTTTCAAATATAGGACTATGTTATATCGTTTTATAGATACACCTCTCCTGAATCGAGCCACGTTATCCGATTTCAAAAGGCTTTACAGCAAAAGCAAAACATTAGATTATGTTAGAGGAGTATATCGTAAAAGTAGCCACATAGCCATTTTCCGACCAACCACATGCATCACAAATAACCAAAAAACAGCTAAATGCAGCACTAACCTTTGACAATCTTCATCGGATGACACTCCTAGGACATCATGTTACAGAATACATGCATTCTTTTGTTCGATAAAGTTCATATTTATATATAAAAACAGCATTTTACATCTGTGCGTAACGTTGACTAACTATTTTCCCTCAAATGCATCCGGTGAAACAGCGCTACAATTTACTAAATTACTATTCGAAAACATTTTTAAAATGTAATATTGTCATTCTAAGATTTATAGATGAATATCTCTTAAGCACCTGTAATGCCAGATTTAAAAATAACTTTACTGGGTAATCACACTTTGCGATAAAAGGGGATGCGATACTCAGAAAATAGGATAGCAATACAGGTCAGCGCCATCTTGGAACAATCGCATATCAAATCTAGTCTTGTATACTATTGTCAATAATCCCTTACCTTTGATTGTCTTCATCAGAAAGCACTTCTAGGAATCCCAGGTCCACAACAAATGTATTTTCGTTCGAAAAAGTTAATCCTTTATGTTCCAATAGCTTGTTCTTGTTAGCGCGTTCTGAAGGCTGCACCAAAAGTTCCGTCGTGCGCGGGACTACTCTTTCGAAAAAATTCATTTTATTTTATTTAGGTTCGTTCAAACATGTCAAACGTTGTATAACATAAATCTTTAGGGCCTTTTTCAACCAGAGCTCCAATAAGATTCAAGGGGGACGATTGCATTGTCTTTCAAAACGTTTCGAAAGGGGAGGGTAGCCAGGGGCGCCGGTGTCATAATGGTGATGGCCCTCTCCATGTGACCACTTTCCACAGCGTCTCATTCAGTCAGTTTTCACAGTAGAAGGCTCAAATCACTTTGCAAAGACTGGGGACATCTAGTGGAAGCAATAGGAAGTGCTCAATGAACCATTGCTCACTGTGTGATTTACAGCAAAGTGCTGAAGTTGAGTCCGCAATTCAGAATTCCACTTCCTGTTACGATCGGTCTCGGGGTTTTGACTGCCATATGAGTTCTGTTCAGACACCATTCAAACAGTTTTAGAAACTTTAGGGTGTTTTCTATCCACAAGTATTAATTATATGCATATCCTAGCTTCTGAGTTTGAGTAGGAGGCCGTTTAAAATGGGCACAATTTTTTTTCAAAAATCGCTGTAGCGCCCCCTATCCTAGGCGAACGACAAGAGGTTAAAATAAATGTCTGATGCTAGTGGTTGTATTAATTGAGAATCTATTCCATGCCACAACTGTCCCCAGACTGTTTGGAATATTTTTTTCTCTCACACAGAATAGAATTGGTCAACTTTTGTACTATGGGAGATAGTAGATTGACATAGGTTTGTGCTTTTGCTGTTCGTTAGGCCTACTCATCTTGTTGGCTGACAAAAAGTAAATGTGAACAGTTATTCCAATATCTTCAATATGCACCTCGAAATTGGATAAGAACACTCGCATTTGTGTCGCCGATGTGTCTGTCTTAACTTAGCCTGTGAAAAAGACCCGATCATGTGACGGAGAGCAGTGTGAGTGAGAGATACTTCGGATTGTGCAGCACACTCCGGGAGAAGGGCACAACGCAGGTTTTTTTTAGGGTGCATTACGGCCACAAATGGGATGCTGCTGTGAAATTCAAAGTAGGGATGCACGATATATCGGTAAACATATCAGAATTGGACGATATTAGCAAAAATGCCAACATTGGTATCGGCCCGATGTCTAGTTTAATGCCGATGTGCAAAACCGATGTCAAAGCTGACGTGCATACCTATATAACATAGGTACATGACGCTACACCTGCAACACAGCATTCCTAACCTAGCCCAAAATGTCTGCTGTGTGGATCGAGTAGTCAACAAGTCGAGCTGTCATTTGACAACTCAAAGGCAAAATCCGCCTTTAACGCCAAGATAATAGATTCGTTGCACTTGACAATCAACCGTTCTCTGTCGTGGGTGATGTTGGCTTTTGCAACTGGTCGAGCACCGGTACACACTACAAAGTGCGCAATTTTTCAGATGTTGCCCTACTGGAGTTACACAGTAATAGTGTCACTGCTATAAGCTTCATGACATACTATGCACGTGCAACACAAGTGCTACCACTACTATCAGTAGCACTATCAAGCTGTACAAAAAAGTCTGCAAACAAGCAAACACCGGCCACGAACTATGTGTTTACAATACCGCATTGGTAATAAAGCATTATTTGTTTGACCACAACTTCGGGGGTAGCTTGGTACCTAGCTAGCACCAAATACAACCAGCCAGAAAACAATGACCAGTAGAAACTGCAGTAATTTTCATGATTCTTAGCAATGATTTATGAATCCTTATGAGTAAGTATTAGCTAGGTAGCCACTTGTTGTTCGCCTATTGAAATTGAACTTCAATTCATGAAAATAAACAGCAAGCCAGCAACTTAACCCTGTTGCCCAAAGCTAACGTTATAAGCAGACAGATAGCTTCATCTGCCTATTGATGCTCGACCAGACATGGTTATGTGTTGTGAAGGCTAGCCACAATAAGGATTAGGCAAAATAGTGGACTTTGCGGTTTGCCTTCAAAATAAATAAAAGTACCTCTTTGAAAGTGATGCAGAAGGTTACAATTGGTGGAATCATGCCATTTTTAGACTAGATAATGTTAAACAAGGTTGGAATGTGAAGCAATGAAATGGGGTATTAGTCTACTCGGTGACACCCACAGAACAGAAATTTGAAGAGTTTAGCAACTTATTAGCATTATAGCTCTTATCGCGGGACTGTGACTGTGTGAAATCATCTCCCCAGTTAGCCTATTGTGTGTATTGACATTCATATTGCACTGTACAGCTTTACCTAAGGATTGGGGATCAATGAAATGGGATATCAACCTACTCAATAACCAAGTAATTTTTTTCCCAACGCCCTCCTCAGAGTTACCAGACTCTAAACATCCATGCGGTATTGCTTTTCCTCGGGAATAGTGTACAATACACATAGGTTGACAATAAATGTGGCTCAATTCACAGTTGTTTCAGAGTCCCGCAATAAGAGCTACGATGCTAATATTCTCTGGGTGTCACTGAGTAGACTGGTACCCCATGTCATTGATCCACAATCCATAGGTAAGGCTGTACAGTGAAATAAGTATGCCCTCAATGCAATTCTAAAGTATAATACATCCAGTGTGATTTCAACAGATTTGTCAAATTTAACAAATTATTGTCTTTTGTTGATTTTATAAAACAACATTCCAACCTCGTTTAGCATGATCTAGTCAATTATGGAATAATTCTACTATTTGTATTCATTTGCATCACTGTCAATTACATACATTTATTTTGAAGGCTAACCGGAAAGTCCACTATTGTGGCTAATCCTTATTGTGGCTTGCTTCACATAGATGGGTCTGACCACTATTAATCAAATAAGAACTGCCTTATAAATTAGGGTTATTTTAGATGATGACACCTAGCTATATAGCTACTGAAATAGATGTCATTTTGATATGTTTTTGGAAAAGAACATTGTTTGCGCCCATGAGCTAGCTAGCTTTTTTTTAATAACCAGCACTATAGGTGCGCGAGACAACTTTACGAGCATCATTCTTATTTACAATGACGGCCTATGGGACTCCCAATCACGGCTGGATGTGATACAGCTTGGATTCGAACCAGGGACTGTAGTGACGCCTCTTGCACTGAGATGCAGTGCCTTAGACCGCTGTGTCCATGTGTGTGTGTTTTTAACTGTACTAGAATGCTTAAAGGGTGCGGGTGTCTTTTTTTTTGGCAAGGAAAATATTGGATATCGGTATCGGCCACAAATGTCATATCGGTGCATCACTAATTTAAAGCATTATCAAGTGCTTGTCAAATTATGAATGAGAGACTATTAGAGTGTGTACAGCCTGCGCAAAAATGAAAGCAGAGCTTATGCCCTTCAAGCGACTTTTTTCAAATCATCATTAGAGTCTCAACATGTAGCCTAACAATGTATTAAAAATCTTAAAATATAGCCCAATGTTTGAAAAACAACTAAAGTTACATTAATAACTCTAAATTAAGCATATAGGAATACCAATTTCTTTGTTAACCATTCAACACAGAATAGCTGCATGTGCGGACTCCCTCATTGTTTGGAGAAAATATTTATATTTTATTCATCTTTGTTCAATTGTATTCTTTATACTATAAAATAATCCCACGGAATTATAAGCAAATCTTGTCTGCTAAATGAACTAGTGTAGCCCACAGCCATTTGGCATAGCTACATCAAGACAACTCAGAGTATTATTATTTTCTTCTGAAATAGACTACATTTTCTTCCTATGGTGCTTCTTTAGACCTATCTAAAATAAATTATGGATTTATTGTGAAGGTATAGGCTATATTACATGGATTTATTATACTTTTTAAAATGGCTTATAGGCAATGTGTCGAAGCCAGGAGATGCTAAATGTGTTTGTTATTTTGTGGTCAATTATTGTGAGACCGACCAGTTATTTCCATGACAATCATGACATTTCGTGACCGCCACAGCCAGGGCTGCTGGCAGGGCTGCTGTTTTGTTGTTTTTTCAAATCCCAGAATGTAACTTTAACAAAGCATTCATAAACCCTTTAGTTTAAAAGACCTGCATAGATACTTCACAAATCAACAATAAACCAAGGTCATACTATATAAAGGTGATATCATCAGGTCATTAAATCTGGTGCTTTTCAGATTGTGACAATCTTTTTGCCACCCTTTATAGTATGACATTTTACTTAAAGAATTTTGTAAATATTTGATGTAGGTCGTATAAAGGGCTTATGAAAACTTTGCATATTATTAAGATTTACTTCTTACTGAATCTGAAAATTAGTCAGATGCAGTTTAGATGTTCTTTTTACCCTTTTTTTCTCCCCAAGTTCATAATATCGAATTGGTAGTTAGTCTTGTCCCATCACTGCATATCCCGTACGGACTAGGGAGAGGCGAAGTTTGAGAGCCAAGCGTCTTCCGAAACACGACGGAAAAGTTTTAGTAAGTATTTTATGCCCTATTGTGTAAAGTGAGGAAGTCCAGTGTTCATTTAACACCACAATTTTGTTTGTTTGTTTCTATGCCTTCCCTCTTTCTAGAACACAATGACATTCTGTCACTTTGCATCTGGCAAAGAGTGCACATTGGATTGGGACATGAAATGGAGAAAACTGGCGGACGTTGTCGATTACTAGACGAGTCAGTTATGCAACTCAATTTAACCCTGGGGGTAATGCATAACACCATCAATACTTCAAACTGAAACTGTCTGTCCCCACTTACATTTCGTGCTTGCCTCTAGAAGACCCTCCATTGGTCATCAGTTGGGCCCCCTGCAGTGTATTAACCAACTAAGGGTTTTATTCACACGTACTGTATCAGTATTATTGGCAGCTCACTGGGTGACAGTAGACTGTTTCCTTGCTTCATCAAATGTATTCCATGATACAGCATCAATCGAATTAACAAAACTACACAATACATAGATGTGCTGTACATTTAAATGGCTTTAAAATTGAAACCCCTTGTGTGCCAGAAAGTGTACTCACATCTGGACACTCTGGTATTGAATGTAAAGGAGATTGACGAACGTTTGAGGAAAGCAATAGTAAATCAAGGGCTCGAATTGCGTAGGAGATTAAAAAAAAAGTGGACATTGAATGCTTTTTCTAGGTCTTTGTGAGCACATTTCAATATAAAAAAATATATATATATATTTTATATATATATATAAAATATTTTTATTCACAATGAATGAAAGATTACATGTAAAGACATTGTACAATTTTCCCCTTTTTGTCCCACTTTGACCTCCCCCAGAATGCCTCCAAATACATTTACAAAGAAAGGCAAAGTCATTGAGTTAAATATCAGAAAACAAAACATAAGTATACAACAATGCTACTTCAATACAAGCAAAAATGTAATGGCTTAACTATTTCAGGTGAAAAGGTGTTTTCAAAAGGGCATCCAGACCTCATCCGGGTGATAGAATTGGAAAGGTTGGGCTTTGAGTGTGAATAAACTGGCGGATTTGGAAATACCTATATAAACTTGAATGGGGTAGATTACATTTGATAGTGAGGTCTTCGAAATTGGCAAAGGGGCCATCAATATAAAGGTCATTAAACTTAGTAAGGCCATTCCTCTGCCACAGCCTGAAAGCTGAATCCAGTTTGCCTGGAAGGAAGAGGTGATTATTACATATAGGACCTTGAATAGAGAAATCACAGAATTTAAAATGTTGACAGAATTGAGTCCACATTTTTTAAGTATTGACAACAATTGGATTGAATGTGTAGCGCGAAGCTGAAAGAGGGAGATTGGAGGTGACTAACACGGAACCCAAACCGGCTGCACGCGTGCGCCATCATGCTATCGTGCATACATTTATTTTGTCCCCCTACACCAAACGCGATCACGACACGCAGGTTAAAATATCAAAACAAACTCTGAACCAATGACATTAATTTGGGGACAGGTCGAAAAGCATTAAGCATGTATGGCAATTTAGCTAGTTAGCTTGCACTTGCTAGCTAATTTGTCCTGGGATATAAACATTTAGTTGTCATTTTACCTGAAATGCACAAGGTCCTCTACTCCGACAATTAATCCACACATAAAATGGCCAACTGAATTGTTTCTAGTCATCTCTCCTCCTTCCAGGCTTTTTCATCTTTGAACTTATATAGTGATTGGCATCTACACCTTCATAGTATTACCACGACAACCGGCAAAACATTTTATCTTTCAATCACCCACGTGGGTATAACCAATGAGGAGATGGCACGTGGGTACCTGCTTCTATAAACCAATGAGGAGATGGGAGAGGCAGGACTTGCAGCGCGATCTGCATCAGAAATAGGAATGACTTCTATTTTAGCCTTTGGCATCGCAGATGCTCGTTGGCACGCGCAAGCAGTGTGGGTGCAATAATTGAATAACACGGATTTCTACATTTATTTTGCGATGCTCGCACATGTGATGTGACCGGTCTGGTCAGCATGTAAGGCTGACAAAGAGGAGGAGAAACAGGAGTTTGCTTCTGTTTGACACACGTCAGTTTCTGGGGTGTGAAGCTAGTAAATAATCTTTTGTATAGTCACTGCCCAGTAATAATACATGAATTTAGAACACACGGAGGATTAACCCTTCCTATCTCCCTGGAGGAATGCTTTACGTATTCTTGGATTCCCACCGCCCCATAGAAAAAAAAATATAAGCTTATCCACTGAAGTAAAGAAAGAGGGAGACATTGGAACAAGTACAGAAATCTGGACAATACATTCATCTTGATACAATTCACTTTACCAGCTAAAGTAAAATGGAGAATACCCCATCTCTGTAAATCCAGTTTAAGTTTGTTAATCAGGGGAGTAAAGTTCTCATCATGGAGGGAGGTACAGGTGATATTGATCCCTAAATATTTAAAGCCAGTCTTGGACATACGAAATGGAATAATATCGCGTGGAATTTGTAATGCTAATTCATTAATAGGAAAGCATTCACTTTTTGAGAAATTCAATTTATAGCCCAAAAACACACCAAACCTACGCATTACGTCCACTACCTCAGGGACACACACTCGGGGTCTGAGATGTATAAAAGCAAGTCATCTGCATACAAGGAAACGCTGTGTTCCAGTCCCCATCTGTAGATACCATGTATTGAGGGTGTGGCCTTCAGCTTAATAGAAAAGGGTTCTATTGCCAGGGCAAATAACATTGGACATCCCTGGCGTGTGGCCCTTGATAATGGGAAATACTGTGAACAAAGTTTGTTTGTAAATACTGATGCCCTTGGGTGGTGAGTACAACAGTCGGACCCAGGAAATGAAGTTTGCACCAAAGTCACATTTTCCTAGTACAGAGAATAAATATTCCCATTCTACCCTGTCAAATGCCTTCTCCGCATCTAAAGAGATAACTACTTCAGGAATGTCCAAAGGCGCAGGAGAGTGTATGACATTAAGCAGATGTCGAATGTTAGAAAAGGAGTGGCTACCCTTAATAAACCCTGTCTGATCCATTGATATGTCGTCTGTCACAGTGGATTCTATTCGAGAGGCAAGCAATTTCGCTAATATTTTTACATCTGTATTTAAAAGTGAGATCGGTCTATATGAGCAACACTCATACAGTTTTAACAAAAGTGTGATTGACGCCTCTGTCATTGTTTGGGGTAGAACATCCTGGTCCAGGGCATTTTCAAAAATTTCAAGCAGGAGGGGGGCCAGTTTGGCAGAAAACTTCTTGTAGAATTCGATTGGGTAGCCATCTGGGCCAGGGGATTTCCCACTTTGCATTGCTGTAATTGAATTAATAATCTCCTCTAACTGCAAAGGTTGACCAATTTCCTCTCTCTTCTCTGTACTAATGGTTGGACTTTCCAAGTTGTCAAGAAAATCTTTCATTATTGAATTGTCTTCAGGTGATTCTGACGTGTAAAGATCTGAATACATTTTTTTGAATGTATTATTGATTTCAGTAGGACTAACTGTTAAGACACCCGAGGTGTTGTGAATTTGAGGGATCAGCTGTGAGGCAGATTTGCACTTGAGTTGATGAGCTAGAAGTCGACCAGCCTTTTCTCTATGTTCGTAAACAAAACCGCGTGCGCGGATTAGCTGCTGCTCAGCGTTATCTGTTGATAGTAAATTGTACTGAGTTTGAAGACTCAGCCTTTCTTTGTCAGGTTCTGGTGATGGAGTGGCGGAGTATTTTTGGTCTAATTCCAGAATTGCATCGATCAGCTGTTGTTTAATTTTCCGATGTTTATTGAGAGGAATAGGAAATTATTTTGCCTCTAAGAACAACTAAGTGTTTCCCAAAGTGTAGATGGGGAGAGAGATTGTTTTATTTGTCTCAATAAAGACATCAATTGCATTCGATAGAATGGTGCAGAATTAATTGTTTGAAAGTAAAGACGAGTTAAGTCTCCATGGGGGGCGATCAGTATAGTTCAATGAGAATGAGAGGTCGAGTGACAGAGGAGCATGGTCACTAATAACAATGGCAGAGTATTCTACTTTCAGATGGGAGAAGGGCTTTATCTATGAAAAAGTAGTCTATTCTAGAATAGGAGTGTGAAAAGTAAGAGAATTCTTTGTTACTTGGAAAAAGGAATCTCCATGGATCTACACATCCTGCCTGGCTCAAAAATGCAGACAAAGCACTGGACATTTTTTAAGGAAATAATGATCTAGAGTTTGAGTGGTCCAAGACTGCGTTGATCACACAATTCAAGTCCCCTCCAAAAATGAAATGGTGTGAGTTGAGATTGGGCAGCAAAGAAATAAGTTGGTTAATAAAATCAACATCATCCCAATTGGGAGCATAAACATTTGCAATTAAAACAGAGGTGTGAAAGAAAGAACCAGATACCATAACAAAGCGCCCCTGTGGATCTGAGATTATGTCAGCAGCAGTAAATTGTACTTTCTTATGAATAAGTATTGCTGTTCCACTTGCCTTAGCACTGCATTTTGAATGGAATATTTGTTCTACCCAAATTTTATGGAGTCTACCATGATCTGCTGTACACAGATGTGTTTCTTGTAAGAATGCTATATCAGTTTTTAAATTCTTAAGATGAACAAATACTTTAGCCCGTTTAACCGGGCCGTTCATTGCCTTGACGTTCCAGCTTGTAAACCTAATAGCTGAACCCCCAACTCCCACCCCAATATCTGAATTGTCAGTCATTAAAAGTTGAGATTACTAAATAAAACTGGAATAGACATGAAAACTCTGTATAAGACCACCGATCATAGCTTGTGACAAAATAAAAAGCATGTACCGAAAAGTTTGAATAAATACTGTTGAAGTAGAATATGTAACAATCAAATGGTTAATGAAGGCGAACAACTTCCCCCACCCCCCTGACATAAAACCCTCAAAATAGCACAGGCTTCCCCAAAGAGGGTCAAACTCCCGGTTAACCATCTGTCACTTAACTTACTCTACACAAGAGGGCTCCCAATTATTAACAGAATGATTTACAACGCCAGTTTTAAAATGGTTTAAACTCAGATACTGACAGTGTCACTCAATAGTCAGTTACATCCTCAATTGGCTTTAACAAACACAAATAGCCAAATAAGACTTCGGGCCATGGGTTGTGTTAGGAGCGCGTTTCACACCACGCAGCCGCACCGCGCAACTGCATCCACAGATGGTAAAATATGATACTCAGGCGCAGCGCGACCACAAAGACTACAGCAGGGAACGCACCCCACAAACACAAATGCCAAAATATTCCAACGTCAATGAATCTCCGTAGAGGCGGGAGCTAAATATATCCATACACCCACTCAAACAAATAAAGGTATTAAAGTCACAGGAAAGCAAATGCAAACAAGAAAGTAACCAGAGTCAAACCCTGAGATTGTAGCATTAGCAAAAAACGTTAGTCTTTAGAAAGGTAATGTGAAATGAATAGCTAATGCTAACTTAGTTCAAACAAAAACATAAACGCATATTGGATATTTAACATGTTACTAGTACCAGCTAAGCAAGTCAGCCATCCAATGTTACTTATATGGATACAGGTCTTCGTTCAGTCGATTTTAGATGTAGCTAGCTAGGTAGTTGTCCATATGTCAAGCTATATCTCAGCTAGCTAGCCATTAGAAATGTTGAAGTGCCTTGCTAAATCCACCGCCACATTCAAATAGCCCAGTCAGTGCTTGAGCACTCTGGTTTTTGTTGTATGTAGCTAGCCATGCTAGCAAGTCAGCCCATGTTCCTGTTGTCTGAAATCTTCTCAGCCAAGTATATATGTAATAGAGATATCCCTGGGTGTTTCTGGAGTTAAGCATTCATCTTGTTGCCATGTAAAAAAAATAGTTTTTTAAAATGTGGCATTAGCTAGCCAGCCAGATAGTAAACAGCCAAGTGTGTCCAGCCAGCTCCTGCTAGCCAGCCAATTTGATTGTGATGTATTAGCTAATGTTGCCACTCACCTCAGTCAAATTAAATAACGATGTCATCGGGTGCTCCCAGAATGAGAAAAAAACAAACAAACATTGCTTTCATGTGAAAAGTAATATTCAAGTGAATGTGATGAAAATCAGTCAGTTTCCAGCTAGCAAAGTAGCCAGCCACATATTCCTCCCGCCATGGCCAGCCAGCCGGGCCGCTTCCTCTATCAACTTTACTCTATGCGCCGGACATAGAATGCTTTAGCCTCGGCCAGTGTGCCAAAAATGTGGGTCTCTCCCTTATAAAAGAAACGAAGACAGGCATGGTGTAGGAGCTGAAACTTTATCCCCTTCTTGTAGAGACCGATTTTGATGTATTTGAATTCGTCTCTTTTCTTCACGAGATTGGCACTCAGGTCCGGGTAGAATCGTATATCTTGGCCACGGAATTTTGGTTGATGATCCCTCGCCCAGCACATTGCACGTTCCTTGTCTTGGTAATAATGAAAGCACGCTATAATTTCCCTAGGCCTCTCCCCTGAGTTGGGTTTGGGATCTGTGCGCTCGGTCGAGCTCCGGTGGCTTGTCAAAGACCCCGTTACCCATCCCTTCCACCAGCATGTCAGAGACAAATTTCACAGGGTTGACTCCAGTCTCACTTCCCTGCATGACGCCAACGATATGGATGTTTTCCCTTCTGGTATAATTCTCCAACGAATCTACCTTGGAAAGTAGAGCTGTGTTGGCCGTTTTTATATGAGAGACAGCTGCCTCTAGCTCGGCAATCCGCTCGATGTTGTCAGTGGAGAAACCTTCTAGTGTACTGAGGTGTCGCCCAAACTTGTTGACCGTTTCTCAAAAGGCGTCAATGGAAGTTTGGAGATGTGCCAGTGAGGTGCTGATGAGAGAAGCCATATCCTCCTTTAGGATACTTCTTTGTTTAGCTTGCTCAGCTCCAAACGTGGTTATAGACAAGGCCTCTGACTCTGCAGGAGGGCTTGCCACAACAGACATTTTCGGTGTTCGAGTAGTTGCTTCGGCCTTCGACAATGTGTTAGTCGTAGAAGTTCTCCTCAGGTTGGTCTTGCTCATGGTACCATGAAAATTGATAATTTTTTTCTATTTGTATTTTATTTCACCTTTATTTAACCAGGTAGGCCAGTTGAGAACAAGTTGTCATTTACAACTGCGACCTGGCCAAGATAAAGCAAAGCAGTGTGACAAAAACAACAACACAGTTACACATAAACAAACGTACAGTCAATAACACAATAGAAAATAAAAAAATGAAAATCTATGTACAGTGTGTGCAAATGTAGAAGAGTAGGGAGGTAGGCAATAAATAGGTCATAGAGGCTAAATAATTACAATTTAGAGTATGTTCAGTCTGTAGATGGAATTTGAGATGAAAAATATATATGAAATATATACAAAGAAAAACGATATATACACGGAACGGGACAAGACAATCAAAACAGACATCCCACTGCTACCCCATCTTGGATTAGAAGAATATAACAAACGAATACATCCACATAAACACTAACAACGTTAAAATTAAAGTTTAATTGGAGACCTCAAACACATGGTCTTACATCGCCGACCGGAAGTTTCTCTCCAGCACATTTCAATCTTTAAGAACATCCTATAGCAAACCTTTAGTAAGAGTTTACCGCCGAGGACAACCCAATACGAAGTTGATGAGTTGGTCAGTTGGGAAGTGATTTCAAAATCATGTGATGCATAGAAGCAGAAAGAACAAACATGAAATGCACAAAAACGGTGTACCATTATGTTGTTTATGTGACGTGATTGGCATCTGATCTGAATGCACCCACTGATCAGAACATTCCCCGTCTAGCGTGTCCATTGCAGATTACAGTGGCTTGTGAAAGTATTCACCCCCCTTGGCATTTTTACTATTTTGTTCCCTTACAACCTGGAATTGAAATTTATTTTTGGGGGGTTTGTATAATTTGGTTTACACAACTTGCCTACCACTTTGAAGATGAAAAAATATTTTTATTGTGAAACAAACAAGAAATTAGACCAAAAAAAACAGAAAACTTGAGCGCGCATAACTATTCACCCCCCAAAGTCAATACTTTGTAGAGCCACCCTTTGCAGCAATTACAGCTGCAAGTCTCTTGGGGAATGTCTCTATAAGCTTGGCACATCTAGCCACTGTGATTTTTGCCCATTCTTCAAGGCAAAACTGCTCCAGCTCCTTCAAGTGGGATGGGTTCCATTGGTGTACAGCAATCTTTAAGTCATACCACAGATTCTCAATTGGATTGAGGTCTGGTCTTTGACTAGGCCATTCCAAGACATTTAAATGTTTCCCCTTAAACCACTCAAGTGTTGCTTTAGCAGTGTGCTTAGGGTCATTGTCAGGCTTGAATGTAAACCTCCGTCCCAGTCTCAAATCTCTGGAAGACTGAAACAGGTTTCCCTCAAGAATTTCCCTGTATTTAGCGCCATCCATCATTCCTTCAATTCTGACCTGTTTCGCAGTCCCTGCCAATAAAAAACATCACAACAGCGTGATGCTGCCACCACCATATTTCACTGTGGGGATGGTGTTCTCGGGGTGATGAAAGGTGTTGGGTTTGCGCCAGACATAGCATTTCTTTGATGGCCAAAAAGCTCAATTTTTGTCTCATCTGACCAGAGTACCTTCTTCCATATGTTTGGGGAGTTTCCCACATGCCTTTTAGCGAACACCAAATGTGTTTGCTTATTTTCTTCTTTATGCAATGTCTTTTTTTCTGTTCACTCTTCCGTGAATCCCAGCTCTGTGAAGTGTACGGCTTAAAGTGGTCCTATGGACAGATACTCAAATCTCTGCTGTGGAGCTTTGCAGCTCCTTCAGGATTAGCTTTGGTCTTTTTGTTGCCTCTCTGATTAATGCCCTCCTTGCCTGGTTGGTGAGTTTTGGTGGGCGATCCTCTCTTGGCAGGGTTCTTGTGGTGCCATATTCTTTCCATTTTTTAATAATGGATGTAATGGTGCTCTGTGGGATGTTCAAAGTTTCTGATATTTATTTATACCACAACCCTGATCTGTACTTCTCCACAAGTTTGTCCTTGACCTGTTTGGAGAGCTCCTTGGTCTTCATAGTGCCGCTTGCTTTGTGGTGCCCCTTGCTTCGTGGTGTTGCAAACTCTGGGGCCTTTCAGAACAGGTGTATATACAGTTGAAGTCAGAAGTTTACATACACCTTAGTCAAATACATTTAAACTCAGTTTTTCACAATTCCTGACATTTATTCCTCATAAAAATTCCCTGTCTTAGGTCAGTTAGGATCACCACTTTATTTTAAGAATGTGAAATGTCAGAATAATAGTAGAGATGATTTATTTCAGCTTTTATTTCTTTCATCACATTCCCAGTGGGTCAGAAGTTTACATACACTCAATTAGTATTTGGTAGCATTGCCTTTAAATTGTTTGTTTAAAAATTGGGTCAAACGTTTTGGGTAGCCTTCCACAAGCTTCCCACAATAAGTTGGG
This sequence comes from Salmo trutta, assembly GCF_901001165.1. Classification (NCBI taxonomy): domain Eukaryota; kingdom Metazoa; phylum Chordata; class Actinopteri; order Salmoniformes; family Salmonidae; genus Salmo; species Salmo trutta. The sequence continues at coordinate 27,873,899 of NC_042964.1, read as the reverse complement.
GGATTTTTCGCCCATTCCTGACAGAGCGGGTGTAACTGAGTCAGGTTTGTTGGCCTCCTTGCTCACAATTTTTCAGTTCTGCCCACAAATTTTCTATAGAATTGAAGTCAGGGCTTTGTGATGGCCACTCCAATACCTTGGCTTTGTTGTCCTTAAGCCATTTTACCACAACGTTGGAAGTGTGCTTGGGGTCATTGTGCATTTGGAAGACCCATTTGCGACCAAGCTTCAACTTCCTGACTGATGTCTTGAGATGTTGCTTAAATATGTCCACATAATTTTCTTTCCTCATGATGCCATCTATTTTGTGAAGTGCACCAGTCCCTCCTGCAGCAAAGCACCCCCACAACATGATTCTGCCACCCCCATGCTTCACGGTTGGGATGGTGTTCTTCGGCTTGCAAGCCTCCCCCTTTTTCCTCCAAACATAATGATGATCATTATGGCCAAACAGTTCTATTTTTGTTTCATCAGACCAAAGGACATTTCTCCAAAAAGTACCATCCTTGTCCCCATGTGCAGTTGCAAACCGTAGTCTTGATTTTTATGGCGGTTTTGTGGCTTCTTCCTTGCTAGTCGGCCTTTCGGGTTATGTTGATATAGGACTTGTTTTGCTGTGGATATAGATACTTTTGTTCCTGTTTCCTCCAGCATCTTCACAAGGTCCTTTGCTGTTTTTCTGGGATTGATTTGCACTTTTCGCACCCAAGTACGTTCATCTCTAGGAGACAGAACGCGTCTCCTTCCTGAGCGGTATGACGGCTGTGTGGTCCCATGGTGTCTATACTTGCGTACTATTGTTTGTACAGATGCACATGGTACCTTCAGGCATTTGAAAAATGTTCCCAAGGAATTAACCATACAATTCTTTTTTCTGAGTTCTTGGCTGATTTCTTTTGATTTTCCCATGATGTCAAGCAAAGAGGCACTAAGATTGAAGGTAGGCCTTGAAATACAACCACAGGTACCTCCAATTGACTCAAATTAGGTCAATTTGCCTATCAGAAGCTCCTAAAGCTATGACATCATTTTCAGGAATTTTCCAAGCTGTTTAAAGGCACAGTCAACTTAGTCTATGTAAACTTCTGACCGACTGGAATTGTGATACAGTGAATTATAAGTGAAATAATCTGTCTGTAAACAATTGCTGGAAAAATTACTTGTGATATGCACAAAGTAGAAAAATTTGTGGAGTGGTTGAAAAATGAGTTTTAATGACTCCAACTTAAGTGTATGTAAACTTCCAACTTCAACTGTATACTGAGATCATGTGACAGATCATGTGACACTTAGATTGCACACAGGTGGACTTTATTTAACTAATTATGTGACTTCTGAAGGTAATTGGTTGCACCAGATCTTATTTAGGGGCCTCATAGCAAAGGCTGTGAATACGTAAGCACACACACATTTTTTTCATTTCACTTCACCAATTTGGACTATTTTGTTTATGTCCATTACATGAAATCCAAATAAAGATCAATTTAATTTACTGCTTGTAATGCAACAAAATAGGAAAAACACCAAGGGGGTGAATACTTTTGCAAGTCACTGCAGATATAACTAGGAATAAAGTGACTATGCAACAGTAGCAGCAGCGTATGTGATGAGTCAAAAAAGTTAGTGCAAAAAGGGTCATTGCAGATAGTCCGTGTAGCTATTTGTGACTCATTTCAGGAAACTCAGCGTGTGTCGCGGGCCACTACTTCACAGGAGAGGCATTTGAACATAAACTTTTTTTTTTAAATAAAAATGTGTTTTTTGCCAGAAATGCCTTCTGGAACATGCCTTTATAATTTGCCTTAATAACATACTTGTATGCCATCTGTAAATACGAATACAATTGTTAAATTATTAGCCTAGTTGGTTTAGCCACGGAAAAAGAAAGGAACCTTCTCGCTAGCCATGATTGACTGAGATAATGTGTGGGCTGGACAGGCCAAGAGATGAGTTTGGGTTGGTTTTGTCTTCCATGTAGCGCGCTTCTGTCTATAACATGAGCTGGTCAGTACGTGTTGGTAATCTTCTCAAACGCAGATTTTTTTGCAAGATATCACATAGTAGAACTGCAAAAGTGTTGCTCTCAACTTTCTGGAGGACTGAGTTTTGAAATCAGTGGAATGCCCAGTGAAATTAGAGTATGATTGCTAAGGAAATTGAGAGAATTCTTTTGTTTGATTGCAAATATGCAGGGAGTTGAAAAGAACACACAGAAGGCCGTTGTATAAAACACCTGTCTCCGGATTACATCTTCAAACTAAGGGCAAACATGGCATCCGTGACAGAGATGGAGAAATGTCCATCCATGTATACGGTAAGAGTCTATCTAGCTACATTTTCCGATATTATACTTTTCTAATTTTGTCAGAAAGTCGTTTTCATTTCAAGTTAAAGCGTACTATTAGATATCTAGCTAATGTTAGCTGGCTGGCGGCTTGCTAGCTAACGTTACATGTGTGATCTGTAGAGTAATATTATTTGTATCTCAGAGCCATTTGCATTGCTAGTTGTAGCCTAATGTTAGCTAGCTAGCTAACATTGAACCTTGTTGGTTATGAGTTGGGATTATGGTTAATTGTTTAACTAGCTTGCTAGCTACATGTCTAAACAAAAGACTCCACTATGTAAGTAAACATTTCATTACACCTTCTGTATCCTGTGCATGTGACAAATCAACTTAGATTTTATTTGATATAGTATGTGTTTACCATGAGATGGTAATGGAAGAACATGACCTGCACCAAAGTCAAATATAAGAATATAATGTTAGGCCAACGAGACCGTGTCCAAGTTCAAAATTGTCCTGTAGAATGCCCTGCTTTAATTTCATCACATTCACAATTGTAAGCTATTTTCTTGTAAATAATGATCTTATTTTCCTGTAATAATGAAGACAAATAAGCTAAAGAGAACACGTTGTCAGCTAACAAGTTAGAAACAAACCAAAACATTGTTTAGAAAGTTGCTTTTAGATGCCTGGTTTGCTAGATTGACATATTCTACATTTATTTCTAAATGTGTGGTTTTATTGGTGTTAAAATACACTAGTTATGCTATTTTGGACCACCAGGCTGCTGGTGTCATGTACCCTGTAGTTTCTGTGTTTCTTTTTCATAACGACAATGACAAGTTTGATGTCGGAGGACAACAGAATGTTCATGATGTCACTGTGACAAATGTCGATAGACGTAGTGTAAACCAGCCTTTAGTCTTAATCTTTGGTTGTTTAGTACATGGCCTCACATTTGAATCTTTAAAGAGATAGGTGGGGGTAAGGCTTAAGAGGATGTAAATGATACTGAATGAGTGTAGACAAAAAGAGCTCTCCAGTAGGTTTACCAAAACATTCAAGGGCCATTTTCTCAAAAGTGACAAGTTTATCAACTTTCAAAGCAAAATTACTTTCCCATTGTTCCTCAACTGTAGTGTGTGATACACTACTTTTATCCAATGTAAAAAAAAAAAATACTATTACAATTTTGCAACATTAGACCGAATCGAGCTGGTCGGTCATATTTAACTAACTATTTAGCAGTCATATGAAATGGGGCAAGATGCTGTTCAGGGTCCTGTTAGTTCCAGACTTGGTTCATCTGTACTGCTTGCCGTGTGGTAGCAGAAAGAACAGTCTGTCTTGGGTGGCTGGAGTCTTTGACTATTTTTAGGGTCTTCCTCTGACACCGCCTGGTGTAGACGTCTTGGAAGGCAGAGAGCTCAGCCCCAGTGATGTACCGAGCAGTACGCTCTACCCTCTATCGTCTTGCAGTTAGATGCCATGCGGTTGCCATAACAGGCGGTGATGCAGCCAGTCAAGATGCTCTCAATGGTACAGCTGTAGAACTTTGAGGATCTGAGGGCCCATGCCTAATCTTTTCAGCCTCCTGAGGGGGAAGAGGCATTGTTGTGCCTTCTTCACAACTGTGTTGGTGTGTGTGTGGACCATGATAGATCCTTAGTAATTTGGACATCGAGGATCTTGAAGCTCTCGACCTGCTCCACTAAAGTACTATAGATGTGAATAAGGGTGTTCCCGGCCCTCCGCGTCCCGTAGTCCACGATCAGCTCCTTTGTCTTCCTGACGTTGAGGGAGGTTCTTGTCCTGACACCACAATGCCAGGTCTCTGACCTCCTCCCAATAGTAGGGTAACTGTGGTCAACCTGACTCTCAACAACATCTTTGGACTGTGGCGATGACACAGGTGTAGGCATGTGAGTAGCCTGTGTCACAGTCTTGTCATGTACTTGTGCGTCTGAGTCTGTGTCCTGAGAAAGTGAATGTGAGCCCCTAGGTGATCACCCAGTAACAGTTCTGGACCATTCAATACGGGTGGTTCTGTGTTGCTTTACTCAATAGTAGTTTATCTGTGTCCCTTTTTCAGATGATGTCCTCTGCAGTCTGGACAGTGTAGGACATAGGACCAGTATGAGCAATGACTGTAGCAGGAACCCACTTTGGTCCGTTGAGGTAGTTCCTAGCTAAGACAGTTTCTCCATGATTGAAAGTGCTGTCCTTTGACTCCGTTCACGACGTTTGACTTGACTCTCCTTTGTGTTCTGAGGTTTGAGTAGGTCAAAGCTTGTACGTATCTGTCTCTTCATGAATAGCGATGCAGGCGAAGCCTTGGTGGTTGCGGGAGGTGTGTTCCTGTAGGATAGCAGGAAGCTGTTCAAGCGTTGGTGCAGTGTCCCTTGACCCTGAGACAGTTTTAAGGCATTTTTTATGGTCGGTACGAACCTCTCCACCAGCCCTTTGGTTGATGGATAATCCGTAGGAATGGATTATCCATCAATAATTCACCAGTAGGAACGTCGCCATTTATTGGGACACTAGCTGAGGTCCTTTGTCACTAACAATTTGGAGTGGCGATCTGAACCCACTAAACATTTACCCAAGCTTCTCAATGTTCTTCTCAGCAGTAGTAGACCTCATGAGGATGGCAATCTCTGCCCACATGCCATGAGTATCCACGACCACAAGAAACATTTTGTTTTCGATTGGACCTGCTAAGTCGATGTGTATACGTTTCCACACCACCTCCGGCCAATCCCACAGATTGAGGTGCAAGTTGAGGTACATTGCAAACCTTCTGACAATCATGAGGAACATGTTTTTGCTTTCTCCTCAATGCTTCCATCTAGTTCAGGCCACCAGAAGTAGCTTTGTGCGATTTCCTTCTTGCGAACAATTCTACAATGACCTTAGTGTAGCTGTTGCAACACTAGTTTCCTCAGTGAAGGCGGAATGATAACTCTCCTCCCTCACAGCAGACAACCGGACTGTATCGACAGCTCAGTTCTCCTCGAAAGGTAAGGTCTCAGTTCCAGAAAAATTCCTTTGGCTCTACCTTTGATAATGATGTCCATCAATTCAGATATCACTTCCACTCATCTGACATAGAAGATGTCTACTTGGGCTGACTCTGGCTTGACCGCAGGTAGTGGCACTTTGGAAAGTCCATCTGTGTTGCAGTGCGGTTCTGACTTGCGGTACTTGATGTCATAGGTTTGTGCTGAAAACAACAAAGACCACCTTTTCATTCTGCTTGCAGCAAGTGACAGAATCCCAGTATGCGGCCCAAAGATGCTCATCAGTGGATGATAATCGTACTGATACAGGTGAAACTTACGCACTCCAAAATTGATGCCTAGGAATTCCCGTTCTGTGTGTGCGTCACTTTCAGATTGTTCAATGTCTTCGATGCGAAAGCGATCGGCTTCTCTTGACCGGAAGGCATAATATGGGACGACTGCTCCCACACCACATGGACTAGCTCCACACGCTAGTTGGATGGGCAACGACAGGTCGAAATACGTTAGTGCCTCAAATTTCAGCAGTGTTTACTTGGTGTTCTTCACAAAAGTTTCCTTGCATTGTTCTGTCCATTTCCATGTTTTGTCCTGACAAAGCAACTGATGCAGTGGCTTCAGTTTTGTTGCTAAGCTCAGATTAAAGCTTTCAAAATCATTCAGTAACCACTGGAAAGAATGTAGTTAACTGACGTTCTGAGGAGCTGGAGCGTTCAAGATAGACTTATGAAAGCCTTATTATCAATTATGTGTCCGAGGTATTCAACTACGGACTGCAAGTCCTTACAAACTTGCAGTCCATACTCCTTCAATATCTTTAAGGTTGCATCCAAGTTCTGGAGGATGTTATCCAGGTAGCATTGTACTCCTGGAAATCGCCCTCTGGAACAGCGTTGGCGCACTTGTGATTCCAAACGGTAGATGACAGTACCTGTTTGTGTCATGACGGTCAGCAGCTCATTTGACTTTTCATCCATGTGCATCTGCAAGTACGCTTGGCAGAGGTAGATTTTGCTGAACTTTTGACCCCCAGCTAAGCCCACGAAAAGGTTGTTGATGTATGGTAGCAGATACTGCTTAAAGTCTCCACATATCCTGATTCCACCAACCTTAAGGACTGGTACGATGGGTGTAGCCCATTCACTCACGCTGACCGTCTCCATTGCTTAATGCTGAGCTGTCTTTCATGCTACCCAGCTCTCCATTAAAGACTCCTCCATGTTTCTTTAAGATGGCGGGTAGACCTGTGTCTCCATGTGTCATTGTACGCACTGATGGCCAGTCCAGTGTGATTTTTCTCTAGCTACGAACGTCCCAGTAGTGATGGATAGTCTCCTTTCATGATGTAGAGTATCAGCTTTTCAGTTTGTCCATTTAACTGAACTGTGACCTCAGTGAGGCCTCTCATGATGACTGATTCACCTGTGTGTGCTGGCTGAAGTGGAAAGTGTTTCAGTGCCTTTTTGTAGACTCAGTCTGACACGAGATACAGCTGCTTCATTGTCAATCTCTGTATGCGCTGGCTGCCCCTCTAGCAAGGGAATATTTTCCTCAGTCACGTGATCTTCATTCACTTCACTCACTGACATTTCATCCTCAAAATCGCTTATTAAGCAGTTAATTCCAAAGTTAGTCTTCACAGTTGAATAAATGTCCTTTCCTTTACACACTGTATATTCATATTCCTCCCTTTGAAACCACGTTGTTTTCCCCCTGACGCCTGCCAAAAATCATTTTCTGCCATCCTTGACGCCGCTAAATCTCTTTTAGCTAGGTTGGATATGCACTTGCCTCTGCTAGCAATACACTGTGCTAACATTAGCCTAGACTGTACCACAGAAAATAAGTTTTAAACATTACTATATATTTTTTGGGGGGGCCAGAATAGTGACTTACTTGTCGCCTATCTTTTGTTATGTCTCGTGAGTTTCATAACCACATCTTTATAACAATTCAGTAATGATGAGACAGGAATTCAGTTAAACCATTTATCTGAACGTTCTCATGACAATACATACCCTAATGCACAACCCCATTGGATAACAGGACTGATTTCTGATACCGGTCCCTCTTAATTTTGGAACAGCAGTCTACAACTGCAAGCTATGCATGCATGTATGTCAGTAAAGGTATAGCTGCTAAGCTAGTAAGCTATGTCAGTATCCACAAGTCAGCTAAGCAACTAATCAAGTCACTGACGTGCTTGCACATAATGTTTGCAGGAGCAGTGGTAGAAAAAGTACTCAGTTGTCATATGCATAAAAGTAAATATGCCTTAATAGAAAATGACTCAAGTAAAACTCTAAGTTACCCAGTAAAATACTACTTGATTTAATTTACAGACTGCCTGGGTCACACTCCAACACTCAGACATTTGTATTGTATGTATTATGGATCCCCATTCAGCAGCTACTCTTTCTGGGGTCCAGCAACATTAAGGCAGTTTATAGAATCTTTTAAAAATATACAGATTTCACAACACACTGTGTGCCCTCAGGCCCCTACTCCACCACTACAACATATCTACAGTACTAAATCCATGTGTATGTATAGTGCGTATGTTATCGTGTGTGTGTGTGTGTGTATGCATGTGTCTGTGCCAATGTTTGTGTTGCTTCACAGTCCCCACTGTTCCAAGTTTTTTTTAGCAGTTTTTTTAAAATCTAATTTTACTGCTTGTGTCAGTTACTTGATGTGGAATAGAGTTCCATGTAGTCATGGCTCTATGTAGTACTGTGTGCCTCACATAGTCTGTTCTGGACTTGGGGACTGTGAAGAGACCTCTTGTGGCATGTCTTGTGGGCTATGCATGGGTGTCCGAGCTGTGTGCCAGTAGTTTAGACAGACAGGTCGGTGCATTCAACATGTCAATACCTCTCATAAATAAAAGTAGTGATGAAGTCAATCTCTCCTCCACTTTGAGCCAGGAGAGATTGACATGCATATTATTAATATTAGCTCTCTGTGTACATCCAAGGGCCAGCCGTGCCGCCCTGATCTGAGCCAATTGCAATTTTCCTAAGTCCTTTTTTGTGGCACCTGACCACACGACTGAACAGTAGTCATGGTGCGACAAAACTAGGGCCTGTAGGACCTGCCTTGTTGATAGTGTTGTTAAGAAGGCAGAGCATCGCTGTATTATAGACAGACTTCTCCCCATCTTAGCTACTACTGCATCAATATGTTTTGACCATAACAGTTTACAATCTAGGGTTACTCCAAGCAGTTTAGTCATCTCAACTCAATTTCCACATTATTTTTTACAAGATTTAGTTGAGTTTTAGGGTTTAGTGAGTTTTGTTCCAAATACAATGCTTTTAGTTTTAGAAATATTTAGGGCGAACTTATTCCTTGCCACCCACTCTGAAACTAACTGCAGCTCTTTGTTGAGTGTTGCAGTCATTTCAGTCACTGTAGTAGCTGACGTGTATAGTGTTGAGTCATCCGCATACATAGACACTCTGGCTTTACTCAAAGTTTGTGGCATGTCATTAGTAATCATTGGAAAAAGCAAGGGGTCTAAACAGCTACCCTGGGGAATTCCTAATTCTAACTGGATTATTTATGAGAGGCATCCATTAAAGAATACCCTCTGTGTTCTGTTAGACAAGTAACTCTTCATCCACATTATAGGAGGGGGTGTAAAGCCATAACACATATGTTTTTCCAGCAGCAGACTATGATCGATAATGTCAAAAGCTCCACTGAAGTCTAACAAGACAGCCCCAACAATCATTTTATCATACCTTTCTCTCAGCCAATCATCAGTCATTTGTGTAAGTGCTGTGTTTGTTGAGTGTCCTTCCCTATAAGCATGCTGACATTCTGTTGTCAATTTTTTTTTACTGTAAAATAGCACTGTATCTGGTCAAACACCATTTTTTCCAAAAGTTTACCAAGGGTTGGTAACAGGCTGATTGGTCGGCTATTTGAGCCAGTAAAGGGGGCTTTACTATTCTTGGGTAGCGGAATGACTTTAGCTTCCCTCCAGGCCTGAGGGCACACGCTCTCTAATGGGCTTAAATTGAAGATGTGGCAAATAGGAGTGGCATTACCGTCTGCTATTATCCTCAGTCATTTTCCATCTAGATTGTCAGACCCCGGTGGCTTGTCATTGTTGATAGACAACAATCATTTTTTCACCTCTTCTTCACTGACATTATGGAATTCAAAAGTACAATTCTTGTCTTTCATAATTTGGTCCGATATACTTGGATGTGTAGTATCAGCGTTTGTTGTTGGCATGTCAACCCTAAGTGTGGCATGGTCCAAACACACCAAGACAGTTGTGAAGAGGGCACGACAAAGCCTATTCCCCCTCCAGGAAACTGAACAGATTTGGCATGGGTCCTGGGATCCTCAAAAGGTTCTACAGCTGCAACATCGAGAGCATCCTGACTGGTTGCATCACTGCCTGGTACGGCAATTGCTCGGCCTCCGACCGCAAGGCACTACAGAGGGTAGTGCGAATGGCCCAGTACATCACTGAGGCTAAGCTGCCTGCCATCCAGGACCTCTACACCAGGCTGTGTCAGAGGAAGGCCCTAAAAATTGTCAAAGACCCCAGCCACCCCAGTCATAGACTGTTCTCTCTACTACCACATGGTAAGAGGTACCGGAGTGCCAAGTCTAGGACAAAAAAACTTCTCAACAGTTTTTACCCCTAAGCCATAAGACTCCTGAACAGGTAATGAAATGGCTACCCGGACTATTTGCATTGTGTGTGTCCCCCAACCCCTCTTTTACGCTGCTGCTACTCTCTGTTTATCATATATGCATAGTCACTTTAACTATACATTCATGTACATACTACCTCAATTGGGCCGACCAACCAGTGCTCCCGCACATTGGCTAACCGGGCAATCTGCATTGTGACCCACCACCCGCCAACCCCTCTTTTACGCAACTGCTACTCTCTGTTCATCATATATGCGTCGTCACTTTAACCATATCTACATGTACATACCACCTCAATCAGCCTGACTAACCGGTGTCTGTATGTAGCCTTGCTACTTTTATAGCCTCGCTACTGTATATAGCCTGTCTTTTTACTGTTGTTTTATTTCTTTACTTACCTATTGTTCACCTAATACCTTTTTTGCACTATTGGTTAGAGCCTGTAAGTAAGCATTTCACGGTAAGGTCTACACCTGTTGTATTCGGTGCACGTGACATATAAACTTTGATTTGATTTGTGCTTATCTTTCCAATGAAAAAGTAATTAAGGTAGTTTGCAATATCAGTGGGCTTTGTTATGAATGAGCCATCTGATTCAATGAATGAAGGAGCCAAGTTGTCTTTTTTTCCCCAAAATGTCATTTAAGGTGCCCCAAAGCTTTTTACTATCATTCTTTATATAATTCATCTTTGTTTCATAGTGTAGTGTATTTTTATTTTGTTTAGTCACAACATTAACCTACGCAGTATTTGTGTTTAGTGAGTCCGTATGACAACACGTGATATTGATGGGTGTGTTAATTGGACCTGAATTCTGAATTCTTGTCCTGCCTGAGCATTTGAAATTTAACGAGTACTTTTGGTTGTCAAGGAAAATGTATGGGAGTAAATCAAATCAAATGTATTTATATAGCCCTTCTTACATCAGTTGAGATATCAAAGTGCTGTACAGAAACCCAGCCTAAAACCCCAAACAGCAAGCAATGCAGGTGTAGAAGCACGGTGGCTAGGAAAAACTCCCTAGAAAGGCCGAAACCTAGAGAGAAACCAGGCTATGAGGGGTGGCCAGTCCTCTTCTGGCTGTGCCGGGTGGGGATTATAACAGAACATGGCCAAGATGTTCAAATGTTCATAAATGACCAGCATGGTTAAATAATAGTAATCACAGTGAACAGGTCAGGGTTCCATAGTTGCAGGCAGAACAGTTGAAACTGGAGCAGCAGCACGGCCAGGTGGACTGGGGACAACGAGTAATCATGCCAGGTAGTCCTGAGGTATGGTCCTAGGGCTCAGGTCCTCCGAGAGAGAGAAAGAGAGAATTAGAGCATACTTAAATTCACACAGGACACCGGATAAGACAGGAGAAATACTCCAGATATAACAGACTGACTCTAGCCCCCCGACACACAAACTACTGCAGCATAAATACTGGAGGCTGAGACAGGAGGAGTCAGGAGACACTGTGGCTTCATCCGATGATACCCCCGGACAGGGCCAAACAGGCAGGATATAACCCCACCCACTTTGCCAAAGCACAGTCCCCACACCACTAGAGGGATATCTTCAACCACCAACTTACCATCCTGAGACAAGGCACAAACAAATGGGTACAAAACCCGTCGCGCACCAGTGAAATGTGCACATGCACTTACAATAAACAATTCCACACAAAGACATGGGGGGGAACAGAGCGTTAAATACACATGTAATGAGGGAAATTGAGACCAGGTGTGTGAGAAGACAAGACAAAACATATGGAAAATGAAAAGTGGATCGATGATGGCTAGAAGACCGCCGAGCGCCGCCCGAACAAGGAGAGGAACCGACTTCGGCGGACGTCGTGACATATGTAATGCTTTGTAGGTTAGCGGTAAAACCTTGAAATCAACCCTTGCAGGAACAGGAAGCCAGTGTAGGGAGGCTAGCACTGGAGTAATATGATCACATTTTTTGGTTCTAGTCAGGATTCTAGCAGCCGTATTTAGCACTAACTAAAGTTTATTTAGTGGTTTATCCAGGTAGCCGGAAAGTAGAGCATTGCAGTAGTCTAACCTAGAAGCATGGATTAATTTTTCTGCATCATTTTTGGACAGAAAATGTCAGATTTTTGCAATGTTACGTAAATTGAAAAAAGCTGTCCTTGAAAGAGTCTTGATATGTTCGTCAAAAGAGAGATCAGGGTCCAGAGTAACGCCGTGGTCCTTCACAGTTATATTTGAGGCGACTGTACAACCATCAAGATTAATTGTCAGATTCAACAGAAGATCTCTTTTTTTCTTGGGACCTAGAACAAAACAAGCATCTCTGTTTTGTCCGAGTTTAAGAGTAGAAAGTTTGCAGCCATCCTCTTCCTTATGTCTGAAACACAGGCTTCCAGCGAGGGCAATTTTGGGGCTTCACCATGTTTCATTGAAATGTACAGCTGTGTGTCATCCGCATAGCAGTGAAAGTTAACATTATGTTTTCGAATGACATCCTCAAGAGGTAAAATGTATAGTGAAAACAATAGTGGTCCTAAAACAGAACCTTGAGGAACACCGAAATTTACAGTTGATTTGTCAGAGGACAAACCATTCACAGAGACAAACTGATATCTTTCCAACAGATAAGATGTAAACCAGGCCAGAACTTGTCCGTGTAGACCAATTTGGGTTTCCAATCTCTCCAAAAGAATGTGGTGATCGATGGTATCAAAAGCGGCACTAAGATCTAGGAGCACGAGGACAGATGCAGAGCCTTGGTCTGACGTCATTAAAAGGTCATTTACCACCTTCACAAGTGCAGTCTCAGTGCTATGATGGGGTCTAAAACCAGACTGAAGCATTTTGTATCCATTGTTTGTCTTCAGGAAGGCAGTGAGTTGCTGCACAACAGCTTTTTCTAACATTTTTGAGAGGAATGGGAGATTTGATATAGGCCTATTTAGTTTTTTATATTTTCTGGGTCAAGGTTTGGCTTTTTCAAGAGAGGCTTTATTACTGCCACTTTTAGTGAGTTTGGTACACATCCGGTGGATAAAGAGCCGTTTATTATGTTCAACATAAGCCAAGCTCAGGAAGCAGCTCTTTCAGTAGTTTAGTTGGAATAGGGTCCAGGATGCAGCTTGAAAGTTTAGAGGCCATGATTATTTTCATCATTGTGTCAAGAGATATAGTACTAAAACACTTGAGTGTCTCCCTTGATCCTAGGTACTGGCAGAGTTGTGCAGACTCAGGACAACTGAGCTTTGGAGTAATATGCAGATTTAAAGAGGAGTCCGTAATTTGCTTTCTAATGATCATGATCTTTTCTTCAAAGAAGTTCATGAATTTATTACTGCTGAAGTGAAAGCCATCCTTTCTTGGGGAATGCTGCTTTTTAGTTAGCTTTGCGACAGTATCAAAAATACATTTCGGATTGTTCTTATTTTCCTCAATTAAGTTGGAAAAAATAGGATGATCGAGCAGCAGTGAGGGCTCTTCGATACTGCACAGTACTGTCTTTCCAAGCTAGTCGGAAGACTTCCAGTTTGGTGTGGCACCATTTCCGTTCCAATTTTCTGTAAGCTTGCTTCAGAGCTCGTGTATTTTCTGTATACCAGGGAGCTAGTTTCTTATGACAAATGTTTTTAGTTTTTAGGGGTGCAACTGCATCTAGGGTATTGCGCAAGGTTAAATTAAGTTCCTTGGTTAGGTGGTTAACTGATTTTTGTCCTCTGACGTCCTTGGGTAGGCAGAGGGAGTCTGGGAGGGCATCAAGGAATCTTTGGGTTGTCTGAGAATTTATAGCACAACTTTTGATGCTCCTTGGTTGGGGTCTGAGCAGATTATTTGTTGCGATTGCAAACGTAACAAAATGGTGGTCCGATAGTCCAGGAATATGAGGAAAAACATTAAGATCCACAACATTAATTCCATGCGACAAAACTAGATCCAGAGTATGACTGTGGCAGTGAGTAGGTCCAGAGACATGATGGACAAACCCACTGAGTCGATGATGGCTCCGAAAGCCTTTTGGAGTGGGTCTGTGGACTTTTCCATGTGAATATTAAAGTCACCAAAAATTAGAATATTATCTGCTATGAATACAATGTCCGATAGGAATTCAAGGAACTCAGTGAGGAACGCTGTATATGGCCCAGGAGGCCTGTAAACAGTAGCTATAAAAAGTGATTGAGTAGGCTGCATAGATTTCATGACTAGAAGCTCAAAAGACGAAAACGTCTGTTTTTTTTGGAAATTGAAATTTGCCTTTGTAAATGTTAGCAACACCTCCGCCTTTGCGGGATGCGCAGGGGATATGGTCACTAGTGTACCCCGGAAGTGAGGCCTCATTTAACACAGTAAATTTATCAGGCTTAAGCCATGTTTCAGTCAGGTAAATCACATCAAGATTATGATCAGGGATTAGTTCATTGACTATAACTGCCTTTGAAGTGAGGGATCTAACATTAAGTAGCCCTATTTTGAGATGTGAGGTATCACGATCTCTTTCAATAATGGCAGGAATGAAGGAGGTCTTTATTCTACTGAGATTGCTAAGGCGAACACCGCCATGTTTAGTTTTGCCCAACCTAGGTCGAGGCACAGACACGGTCTCAATGGGGTTAGCTGAGCTGACTACACTGACTGTGCTAGTGGCAGACTCCACTAAGCTGGCAGTCTGGCTAACAGCCTGCTGCCTGGCCTGCACCCTATTTCATTGTGGAGCTAGAGGAGTTAGAGCCCTGTCTATGTTCGTAGATAAGATGAGAGCACCCCTCCAGCTAGGATGGAGTCCGTCACTCCTCAACAGGCCAGGCTTGGTCCTGTTTGTGAGTGAGTCCCAGAAAGAGGGCCAATTATCTACAAATTCTATCTTTTGGGAGGGGCAGAAAACAGTTTTCAACCAGCGATTGACTTGTGAGACTCTGCTGTAGAGCTCATCACCCACCCTACCTGGGAGGGGGCCAGAGACAATTACTCGATGCCGACACATCTTTCTAACTGATTTACACGCTGAAGCTATGTTGCGCTTGGTGAACTCTGACTGTTTCATCCTAACATCGTTGGTGCTGACGTTGATAATAATATCCCTATACTCTCTACACTCGCCAGTTTTAGCTTTAGCCAGCACCATCTTCAGATTAGCCTTAACGTCGGTAGCCCTGCCCCCTGGTAAACAGTGTATGATCGCTGGATGATTCCTTTTAAGTCTAATACTGCGGGTAATGGAGTCGCCAATGACTAGGGTTTTCATTTGTCAGAGCTAATGGTGGGAGGCTTCGGCGTCTCAGACCCCGTAACGGGAGGAGTAGAGACCAGAGAAGGCTCGGCCTCTGACTCCGACTCGCTGCTTAATGGGGAGAACCGGTTGAAAGTTTCTGTCGGCTGAATGAGCGACACCGGTTGAGCATTCCTACAGCATTTCCCTTCAGAAGCCATGAGAAAGTTGTCTGGACCGTGCGAGGGGATTTATACTACTATCTGTACTTACTGGTGGCACAGACGCTCTTTCATCCTTTCTTACACTGAAATTACTCTTGCCTATCTTTTGTGTCTGAAGCTGGGCTTTCAGTACAGCTATCCTCGCCGTAAGGCGATCGCTCTCCTGTATATTATGAGTGCAGCGACTGCAATTAGAAGGCATCATGTTAATGTTACTACTTAGCTTCGTCTATTGGAGGTCCTGACGAACCATGTCCAGATAAAGCGTCCGGAGTGAAAAAGTTGAATGAAAAAAAAGTTGAGTGAGGGAAAAACTAAAAATATAAACGGTAATTAAAAAGTAAAAACCGTAAAGTTGTCAGGTAGCAAAGTAAGGTTAGCAACAAAACACACAACAGCACTTAAACAAGTCTGCAAGTTGTGACCGGAAATGACACGATTGACAAATTGACAAAAAGCATTGAAGTTTCCTGTGAGAGCCAGGTCTGCCTTTGGCTCAAGTTCATATTTTCTTCAGTAATGTAGTGGAGTAAAAGTTGTCAAAAATATAAATAGTATATTAAAGTACAGAGCCACCATTTTTGTTTTATTTTCTCACAATTGCAAATTATAAAATTACTGTCACAACGTGCGTAGTAATTTAGGTAGCTATTCTGCCTGTTTCATAGAGTCATACGAGAGCACAGTAATTTCAGAAATGAGGAACTATGTAAAAATGTTCTATGGTGGGTGCTTTCAAATATTCCATTTTGAATGTGAGTTCCACGATCTACAAGACAGGTCGGTTGAGGGAGAGCCGCATAGGAGGGATGCCACCTGATATAAAACAATGGCCATGGCTTGGATTACACAGCGGTTGGGGTTGCTGCTGGAGAAGGAGATCAAAGGGATGTGGATGTAGCATATGGCTCAATGCATCGCCTTCCTGAGACCTAGAAGTCATGTCGGCAGTCATGTAAAGGTGGAGTTGGGAACTGTGCTCGAGTTGTATATAATGAGCCTGTGATTATGCTAATTATAAATGTACTATTAACCAGTCCCATCTGGTTACAGTAGTAATGTCACATTTTCAGTTTACAATATGCATAAAGTGTAGAAAGGCTGTTGTTAGTTGAATATTTTATTTTGCTACTGTAGGCACATGTACAGTAACACATATATAGCAAGCCAACCCCACTCATTAGATCCAAGGGTTTGCTTGATTAAGAGGGGTTTCTATTTTGCACTCAATGGTCTATGAATAGGCAGCAGCACAAGTCAGTAATTGTTTTGACCCAAATGTCAAGGCTAACACTAGCCGTAGGGGTCATAGCTCAACAGGCTGAGAGTTAAAACTTTCAAGGTCATCTCTTTCAATTAATCCCCTTAATCTGATAGCTGTGCAGTGTGAGGGGACATGGTTGACTTTTGCCCCCACAGAGGTCTGACTGTGGTTCATGGGGTCACCCACCATACACATTGTGGGTAAATGGCATCAAAAAAGGACATTTCACACATATCAGAGTACACATTCCAGATACTACCACAACCTCATACATTACCACTGACACACGTGATAGAATGTGGAACAGGCACTTGACCAAAGCATGATAATATCAAAGTCCAAGGTCATTTTATGGCTAGCCTCATTGGCCTCATGGCAAGACATGTCAGTGGCTTACAAGCCAGCTGCACTATCTAGTTTGAATGTTCCTGTGGAACTACAGAATAATTTCTTCCTATCTACCTTTCTCTCCTTGTCCTTCACTCCCATTGGTGAGGCAGCAGAAGCAGAGACCACCTCGAGGCAATCACTGATCCATATCCTCCCCATTATTAGTATTCCAGGCCCACATTTTATAAAATGTGCCCCTACTCTACAAGTCAATCAATGCATGACCATCTTCTCTGCCAAGCATAGCGATGTGATATGTTGACAAGTTTATAGTTTTAATTTTGGTCACTAGCCCATTACCCTAGTCCCTTGGTTTTCAGAGATATGGAATGACTAGATATGTGAAAGAAACATGGCAGATGTTATTCCACTTACCCAATCGGAGCCTAGGTGAAGCCAATGTATGCTTACTTACACCTATCCACCTATTTGAGGTCTATGAACACCAAAGGGTGGATCTTGTAGCTATCTGTTCCCTCCTTAGAATCAAGGTATTTACATTGCCCAATGTACAAATTAAATATTGGCAGCTTTAAAAGACCATGTATTCCCATGTTTTCAAGGACTAGTTTTGTAATTCTCAATGCCATATTCTTTATTGCTCACTTCTTACCTTTTATATTCCTTGCTGCATTTCTCACAACACCAGACTGACTATACATTTCATATGGACATTGCTTGGCGATACATTAACCACCCTCATATAAAAACATTGTGTGTAGATATCCCATAATTATAGTTTCTGCAAAACTAGAGACTAAAATAGTGAAAGTCGTAGCTTGTATTCAGGATTTTAGTTGCAGTTCTTATAGTCATATTTGTAGAATGTCAAACCTTGTTGTCATGTTGTGGCATCCATCAATATTGTCAATAACGACTCTCTTTAAGAGTGTCTTTGTACTGTACACACTGTAAAAAAAGCAAACTTAACCAATTGCTTAATCAGTATTATTCTGTGAGTTGGTTGGACTTCAGAAGGACAAGAAATTGAGCTAATATGTGAACATTTGTTCACTTAACAAACTTTGCTCACAGTGAGCTGAATGTATAAAAACTTGTTGAGTTGAACTACAAATTCATGTTTGGTATATAGCTGGAAGGTCTATGCCCAAATGTTGAGCAAATTCACAATCCTTTTGCAGCTGGTTGCCTAATAATTGTATGTTGAATTTGAACAAGCTACAAATGTATGTTTGCTCAAAACCATACCAATCATTATCATGTTTCCCAGCATGCTCTATTGCACATTGGTTTTCAGAATTGTTTGTCTTAATACCTGTGTTTTTTTCCATATACATTGATTGGTTGATTAATCTTATGCTGCACAAACATAAATAAAAATTTTCTAAACTAATCCAATCTGTTAGTAGTTAGACTTGTTGCACCCGAGATGGCTGTTCCAGTTTATATGATTTAGGTAGCTTCACTAATCAGTCTTCCCTACCCTAGCAGTCATTCTCAATGCAGGTGGTTTAAAGGTGATTAAAAGTTCCAATTGTTGGATATCCTCACACTAGCTGGATTCCAATAGGAATTGCACATCACTTTGCAAGCCAGCGTGATGTGACTTGAAGGCCTGTAAACCGGGAGTTTCAAACCCCTGCATTAGGGTGTAACTAGGATCTCAAAGAAAGGCCTTATGATGTATGTATTGTCATAAAGAGTTAAATGTTACACTCAGAAATATGCAAACAAATACTGGGTCTGGTAGATTAGCTAGCACTTTGCTCATGATGGTTTTATGAAAGACAGAGTACCGTTTTGGCAAGTTGGTAAGCCTGACCTTTTTGTGTGAAGGTTGATATACCAAAAGTCTAAACAATACAGTACATAGATTTTATGTCACAATGTTTATATAAAGACATGTTGGTGCATGATTTAAATTGACCGTGAAACTGGAATTTACATGATGATGTAGGCTGGTAAAAGTAGCTGTATATGGATTGCACATATAACAGTAGGACAATTGATTTTGTCTTTATCAGATAACTTTTGTTCTAAAACAACATTAGGATTCATCTATTGATTTAAAATGGAAAATTATATTAAGTCCTACATTCTAGTTTGTTGGCTTAACTAGCTAGGTTAATTGAAATACCATGAATGTTTTTAATATACATGAAGGATATTGTCACGGTTGTCGTCGGTGAAGGAGGACCAAAACGCAGCAGGTACGTGTAGGCTCATCTTGACGTTTATTTAACTTTCCAAAATGAATAACAAAACACGAGAATGAACGAACAACCAACAGTCTGGCTAAGCATAAGGCAGTTCAGCGCAGTCTGGCCACTCCGGCAGTTCAGCGCAGTCTGGCCACTCCGGCAGTTCAGCGCAGTCTGGCCACTCCGGCAGTTCAGCGCAGTCTGGCCACTCCGGCAGTTCAGCGCAGTCTGGCCACTCCGGCAGTTCAGCGCAGTCTGGCCACTCCGGCAGTTCAGCGCAGTCTGGCCACTCCGGCGACTGTTGACTGGCGGGCAGCTCCGACGACTGTTGACTGGCGGGCAGCTCCGACGACTGTTGACTGGCGGGCAGCTCCGACGACTGTTGACTGGCGGGCATCTCCGACGACTGTTGACTGGCGGGCAGCTCCGACGACTGTTGACTGGCGGGCAGCTCCGACGACTGTTGACTGGCGGGCAGCTCCGACGACTGTTGACTGGCGAGGCTGGGTTTACGCACTTGAAGGCTAGTGCGGGGAGCGGGAACAGGACGAGTCGGACTGGGTTGACGCACTTCCGGGTCCGCACAAGAGACAGGAGCCGGAAACCCAGGGCTATGGAGGCGCACAGTCGGTCTAGATCTTACCTCCTGCACAACCCGCCTTGGCTGGATGGAACTAGTAGCCCTGTACGAGCGGGGTGCTCGTACAGGGCAGACTGGGCTGTGCAGGGGCCTGATGGTAGCCGTGCGTAGAGCGGGAGTTGGGTAGCCTGGTCCTCGGAGGCGTACCGGCGACCAGATGCGCTGCGCAGGCATCCTCCTACCAGGCTGGATGCCCGCTCTAGCACGGCACCTGCGAGGGGCTGGAATAACTCGCACCGGACTGTGCGTGCGTATGGGTGAGAGAGTGCGCTCCTCAGCGAAACATAGCGCTCTCCACCCCATACGCTCCTCCATATAACCACGGGTAGCTGGCTTCCGGCTCTTCCTACGCCTAGCCAAACTACCCGTGTGCCCCCCCCAAAAAAATTATTGGGGGTGCCTCTCGTGCTTCAACGCCAGTCTTGTCCCTCGGAAACGTTCCCGGTCCATACCAGCCTTACTCCTTTCCTCTCTCTCGCGTACCACCTGTTTCCATGGAAGGCGATCTTTTCCTGCTTGGATCTCCTCCCAAGTGTAGGAGCCTTCTCCCTCCAAGATCTCCTCCCAAGTCCATCTCTCTCGTTTGTCCAATTCGAATTTCCTCTGCTCCTTCCTCTGCTGCTTGGTCCTGGTTAGGTGGGTGATTCTGTCCCGGTTGTCGTCGGTGAAGGAGGACCAAAACGCAGCAGGTACGTGTAGGCTCATCTTGACGTTTATTTAACTTTCCAAAATGAATACCAAAATAACAAAACACGAGAATGAACGAACAACCAACAGTCTGGCTAAGCATAAGGCTTACACACAGAACAATCACCCACAAATAACAAACACACCCTAATATATGGGACTCTCAATCAAAGGCAGATAGACAACACCTGCCTTCAACTGAGAGTCCCAACCCCAATAAACCAAACATAGAAACAGACATACTAGACTAAACATAGAATACCTGAAAACCAAACAGTGCCCAAAAACCCCGGAATACTTAAACCAAATGCCCCTTCAACAAAACACACCACCCTGAACCACATAAAACAAATACCCTCTGCCACGTCCTGACCAAACTACAATACTAATTAACCCTTATACTGGCCAGGACGTGACAGATATAGCATTTCTTCCAACAAGACATGGAAAACAATATGTCATATATAGATTAAGTCAGGCAATTTGCAATATGTGGAAATCTTGATAAAATATAAAAATTACTTCTCTCAAATTAAAATATAGACAGGCTTGGAGAAAATCTGCAATCTGATTGGCTAAAATGCCGTTCAAAGCAATTAAACCAGGGTTTCCCAAACTCGGTCCTCTGGACCTCAAAAAGTACTCGTTTTGGTTTTTGCCCTTGCACTACACAGCTGATTCAAATAATCAACTAATCATCAAGCTTTGAGTGTAGTGTTAGGGCAAAAACAGAATGTGCACCCCTTGGGGTCCCGAAACGCTGCAATAAAAAGTAAAGGCAAGTTGAGTGGGGACAAAAAGTCATTAGCGCATGTAGGGCAAGAACCATCAAAGCTTCTATGAATAAGATGGAAGGTACATAAGAAATAGGCAAAAAAGGGTGAACAAATCTGTAGGATTCCGTGCCCATCCACAATATTAGATGCTTATGTCCTCCATGTTTGATAAGCCGGTGTGCTGAGGCAGATGTTGGTGCAGAGATGGAAGGTGCAACCTCCAATGCATTACCAATCTATAAATAGAGGCACAGAGGCAATATCCACCATCAGGATGCACTTCAAAGATTAGTTACAAAAAGGATTGTGTGCAAGCACAGAGCACTGCAGTTCCCTCCTGCAGATTTAAACGTGTGTGTACTGGTGTTGATGTTGTTTAAGTCCCACTTATATAAAGCTAATGCAAAGTATTCAGGAGATGCTAGTCAGAAATATTTTTGCTAAATCCAGTTGAACTCCCTTCTTAGACGTGTGTGTGTGTGTGTGTGTGTGTGTGTGTGTGTTTGTGTGTGTGTTGCTTAATGTTTATGTGCTTAATTTGTAAATTGGAAGTGAGCCCAAGAGGTGGGGTGTCCTGGGAGGCTCTGAGGTACTGGAACCAACTTTATAATCACCTTTTATAATAAATCATTGCATGCATTATCATCGCTTTTGTGTACTGGCATAGAGCAGTAGAGTAGAGGCGCTTGCAGAAGTTGCACACATGGGGAAATTATTTTTGAAACCTAGGGAAAAATGTGGCCTTTATAAATGCTTTTCATGCAATTCTACATCATGCTAGATGACTGGAGACTTTAGCAGAATCTTTTTTTTAATACTTCACAAATGTTTGAAATTACAGGCTACTTTGACACTGACAAACTGACAAACTGAGAATCTGAGATCAATAAGAACAACCTTGTCTTGAATCCATCAATAACCTTGGGCTAGGTGTGTGGAGACACACATATTGTATAATATGAGGAGGAAATTTATATTCCTAAAAAAGCTTTCCGGTTTCACTGACACAACCAATGGTGTGGAGTTCACTCACCGCCAATGGCCGATACGCTCGTGCCAAAAGCTTATCTCTCTCTTGTTTTACTTTGCAAAACAATGTTCGCTCAATAGGCCTATTTGGAAGTTGATAACTTGGTAGCCTACAGACAGATTAGTCTTTCCAACCTGTGTTTTCCTGCGATTGTACACTGAACAAAAATATAAATGCAACATGTAAAGTGTTGGTCCCATGAGCTGAAATAAAAGATCCCAGAAATGTTCCATACACACAAAAAGCTTATTTCTCTCAAGTGTTTTGGACAAATTTGTTTCCAACTCTTTTTATTGAGCATTACTCCTTTTCCAAGATAATCCATCCACCTGACAGGTGTGGCATATCAAGAAGGTGATTAAACAGCATGATCATTACATCAGTGCACCTTGTGCTGGGCACAATGCAATGTCACTCTAAAATATCAATTTTTGTCAAACAACACAATGCCACAGATGTCTCAAGATTTGAGGGAGTGTGCAATTGGCATGCTGACTGCCGGAATGTCCACCAGAGCTGTTGCGAGAGATTTCTCTACCATAAGCTGCCTCCGTCATTTTAGAGAATTTGGCAGTACATCCAACCAGACTCAGTCATGTGAAATTCATAGATTAGATTACAATAACTGGCGACATGCCATTGATAGCAACAAGGAACTGGGCTGGCACGCATCAAGCAAAGAACATTTGAAATGTATGGTGCTTTGGCCAGAAAGACAGTCTAGGAATGCACAGGGCGCGGAGATTTCAACACTTGTGAATTCTGCACAGCTTGCAAGAAATCATATGTGTCATCGATTGTGGAATTTCTTGCTGTCAACGAGCTTCCTCTCAGGGGAACTTTGGATGCAAGACGGGAGGGGGGCGGTGGACTATTCCTGGCTATGTTAGATTATACGCTCAGGAAAGACAAGGAACTTGCTAGTGCCTTAAGCACAATTCCCTGCAATGCCACAAACACATCTCATGACATCCAGAACGAAATAATTGGACTCATGAGTGAGGTAGTCACAGAGGACATTGTGAAGGAAGTAGGTGATTCATGGTACACACTTAAAGGGGATGTGACTAAAGACCCAACCGGTTGCGAGAATGTTTCAATTGTACTCTGTAACGTGGGCAAAAACAACCGTGTTTGTGAGCAGCTACTGTCAATGGCAACGAGTAAAGAATGTGATGCTTTATCGCTGACTAACTTGGTCCTGTCAGAGCTAACAAATTTTGGCCTTAGCACTGAGAAGATTCTTAGTCAATGTTATGATGGGGCCAGTGTGACGTCTGGTAAACATGAGGGCATGCAAAAGGTAGTGCAGGACAAGCTAGCGTCCCACCTCGACAACAGCCAGTGAAATTGCAGGGCGCCACATTCAAACAGAAATCCCAGAATTAAAATTCCTCAAACATACAAGTATTATACACCATTTTAAAGATAAACTTCTTGTTAATCCAACCACAGTGTCCGTTTTCAAAAAGGCTTCACGGCGAAAGCACACCATGCGATTATGTTAGGACAGCGCCTAGCCACAAGAAACCATACAGACATTTTCCAGCCAAGTCAGAAATAGCGATTAAATGAATCACTAACCTTTGATGATCTTCATCTGGTGGCACTCCCAGGACTCCATGTTACACAATAAATGTTTGTTTTATTTGATAATGTCCCTCTTTATGTCCAAAAACCTCAGTTTTGTTGGTGCGTTTAGTTCCATCTATTGTGCCAAAGGCACAAAGGGCGCTCTCAACATCCAGACGAAAAGTCAAAACAGTACAATAAAAGTTCATAGAAACATGTCAAACAATGTTTAACCACCAGCTGCATTTAGTCATAGTGCACGCTATGTCCTCTGAGGGTGCATTGGATTACTTTTGTAATGTATATAATTCCCTTTACAAGTTTCTAAGGAAACCAACTGTGGCTGCGCAATATACGGGAAAGAAACTGAAACGGCTGCTTGAGCAGCGATGGACTGGTCATCTGGCCACGTTTAGTGTCATTATAAAATCGAACAAGTTACTTCAGGCTGAAGCAACTGATCTGTACACTGGCATCCGAGGTGTCCGCAGTGCCCACAATTGCGTGAAAAACTGCGACGTGACAGTAAGTTTGAGTTATAGGAGAAATACAAGCACACGGACACCCCTGCCCCAAGCAAACGGAAAAGAGTAGTGAGTAGTAATCTGAAAGAATATGTGGTCGAAACAACAATGGGCCAGCAAGAAGAGGATAATGAGAGGGAGTGCAAAAGACTGTTTTTCAGCAATCTGGATGCTGTACTGGGAGAAATTTAACGAACAAAACAGCCAACTTGTTGAGGCCCTGTGTGCCTTGCACCCAGATAATGAAACCTTTATGGGCGTGGAAAAGGTGAAACCACTGCTAGACCTAATTTCAGGGGACTTTGTGGAAGCTGAGTTTACTGTTGCACGCCAGTTTCTACAGACTGAAATCGCCCGATCTGGAGAAGAAAAATGGACAAAGGCAGAGCATTTTGGATAGATACTCCGGGCCTCTAACAGCAATGCCTACTGTAATGATGGCATTGAAGCTGGGATTAACATTTGGAGCATCCACGGCAACTTGCGAGAACTCTTTCAACATTGAAAACGTATTCAGTGAGCACAGACGGGGCATGTTGCACAGGAGGAAACACAGCTGATTCAACTGGCATTTGAGAGGGATCTTGCAAGCAAATTATGTGGGGAGTGGAACGAGAGACTGCTGAGGAGGTTCAACACAGCATCAAGGCGCCTGCAACTCTTTTGAATCTGGGTAACAACAGGCAGCCTGGCTGGGCTTGTATTATTTTGTTATTTGCTAGCTTTTGGAAATGCGTGGCAAATGTCAGAAATAGGCGTAGACGTGACTTTCTTTATTGGCGTTGCAAAGTTTTATTGGTCACATACACATGGTTTGCAGATGTTATTGCGAGATTGGCAAAATGCTTGTGCTTCTAGTTCAGACAGTGCTGTAATATCTAACAATTAATCTAACAATTTCCCAACAACTACCTAATACACACAAATCTAAAAGCGATGAATGAGAATATGTACATATACAGTTGAAATCGGAAGTTAACATACACTTAGGTTGGAGTCATTAAAACTTGTTTTCCAACCACTCCACAAATTTCTTGTTAACAAACTATAGTTTTGGCAAGTTGGTTAGGACATCTACTTTGTGCATGACACAAGTCATTTTTCCAACAATTATTTACAGACAGATTATTTCACTTATAATTCACTGTATCACAATTCCAGTGGGTCAGAAGTTTACATACACTAAGTTGACTGTGCCTTTAAACAGCTTGGAAAATTCCAGAATATGATATCATAGCTTTAGAAGCTTCTGATAGGCTTATTGACATCATTGGAGTCCCGTGGATGTATTTCAAGGCCTACCTTCAAACTCATTGCCTCCTTGCTTGACATCATGGGAGAATCAAAATAAATCAGCCAAGACCTCAGAAAAAATAATTGTTGACCTCCACAAGTCTGGTTCATCCTTGGGAGCAATTTCCAAACGCCTGAAGGTACCACGTTCATCTGTACAGACAATAGTATGCAAGTAGAAATGCCATGGGACCACGCAGCCATCATACCGCTCAGGAAGGAGACGCGTTCTGTCTCCTAGAGATTAACGTACTTGGGTGCGAAAAGTGCAAATCAATCCCAGAACAACAGCAAAGGACCTTGTGAAGATGCTGGAGGAAACAGGTACAAAAGTACCCTGATGATTTTGTACGTTTGCCCACTGACAAAGAAAGGATCAGTCTATAATTTTAATGGTAGGTTTATTTGAACAGTGAGAGACAGAATTACAACAAAAATATCCAGAAAAACGCATGTCAGAAATGTTATAAATTGATTTGCATTCTATGAGTGAAATAAGTATTTGATCCCCTCTCAATCAGAAAAATTTCTGGCTCCCAGGTGTCTTTTATACAGGTAACGAGCTGAGATTAGGAGCACACTCTTTAAAGGGAGTGCTCCTAACCGCAGCTTGTTACCTGTAAAAAAGACACCTGTCCACAGAAGCAATCAATCAATCAGATTCAAAACTCTCCACCATGGCCAAGACCAAAGAGCTCTCCAAGGATGTCAGGGACAAGATTGTAGACCTACACAAGGCTGGATTGGGCTACAAGACCATCGCCAAGCAGCTTGGTGAGAAGGTGACAACATTTGGTGCGATTATTCACAAATGGAAGAAACGCAAAAGAACTGTCAATATCCCTCGGCCTGGGGCTCCATGAATGATCTCACCTCGTGGAGTTGCAAGGATCATGAGAACGGTGAGGAATCAGCCCAGAACTACACGGGAGCATCTTGTCAATGATCTCAAGGCAGCTGGGACCATAGTCACCAAGAAAACAATTGGTAACACACTACGACGTGAAGGACTGAAATCCTGCAGCGCCCGCAAGGTCCCCCTGCTCAAGAATACATATACATGCCCGTCTGAAGTTTGCCAATGAACATCTGAATGATTCAGAGGACAACTGGGTGAAAGTGTTGTGGTCAGATGAGACCAAAATGGAGCTCTTTGACATCAACTCAACTCGCCGTGTTTGGAGGAGGAGGAATGCTGCCTATGACTCAAAGAACACCATCTCCACCGTCAAACATGGAGGTGGAAAAATTATGCTTTGGGGGTGTTTTTCTGCTAAGGGGACAGGACAACTTCACCGCATCAAAGGGACGATGGACGGGGCCATGTACCGTCAAATCTTGGGTGAGAACCTCCTTCCCTCAGCCAGGGCATTGAAAATGGGTTCCGTGGATGGCTATTCCAGCATGACAATGACCCAAAACACACGGCCAAGGCAACAAAGGAGTGGCTCAAGAAGAAGCACATATAGGTCCTGGAGTGGCCACGCCAGTCTCCAGACCTTAATCCCATAGAAAATCTGTGGAGGGAGCTGAAGGTTCGAGTTGCCAAGCGTCAGCCTCAAAACCTTAATGACTTGGAGAAGATATGCAAAGGGGAGTGGGACAAAATCCCTCCTGAGATGTGTGCAAACCTGGTGGCCAACTACAAGAAACGTCTGACCTCTGTGATTTCCCACAAGGGTTTTGTCACCAAGTACTAGGTCATGTTTTGCAGAGGGGTCAAATACTTATTTCCCTCATTAAAATGTTATTCTGTCTCTCACTGTTCAAATAAACATACTATTAAAATTATAGACTGATCATTTCTTTTGTAAGTGGGCAAACGTACAAAATCAGCAGGGGATCAAATACTTTTTTCCCCCACTGTATCTATATTCACAGCAAAACGAGTCGTATATCGACAGAACCCGAAAGGCTGCTCAGCAAGGAACCGCCATAAAAAAGCCAGACTATGGTTTGCAGCTGCACATGGGGACAAAGATGGTACTTTTGGGAGAAATGTCCTCTGGTCTGATAATGACCATCGTTATGTTTGGACCAAAAGGGGGGAGTCTTGCAAGCTGAAGAACACCATCCCAACCGTGAAGTACGGTGGTGGCAGCATCATGTTGTGGGGGTGCTTTGCTACAGGAGGGACTGGTGCACTTCAGAAAATAGATGTTATCATGAGGTAGGAAAATGATGTGGATATATTGAAGCAACTTCTCAAGACATCAGTCAGGAAGTTAAAGCTTGGTCGCAAATGGGTCTTCCAAATGGACAATGACCCCAAGCATACTTCCAAAGTTGTGGAAAATGGCTTAAGGACAACAAAGTCAAGGTATTGGAGTGGCCATCACAAAGCCCTGACCTCAAAGGAAATTTGTGGGCAGAACTGAAAAAGCGTGTGCGAGCAAGGAGACCTACAAACCTGACTCAGTTACACCAGCTCTGTCAGGAGGAATGGGCCAAAATTCACCCAACTTATTGTGGGAAGCTTGTGGAAGGCTACCCAAAACGTTGGACCCAAGTTAAATTTTTTAAAGGCAATGCTACCAAATACTAATTGAGTGTATGTAAACTTCTGACCTACTGGGAATGTGATGAAAGAAATAAAAGCTGAAATAAATCATTCTCTCTGCTGTTATTCTGACATTTCACATTCTGAAAATAAAGTGGTGATCCTAACTGACCTAGACAGGGAATTTTTACTAGGAGTAAATGTCAGGAATTGTGAAAAACTGAAAAACTGGTGAGCAACGGTCGAGCGGCATAGGCAAGGTGCAATAGATGGTATAAAATACAATATATACATATGAAATTAGTAATGTTAGCATTGTTAAATTGGCATTGTTTAAAGTGACTAGTGATCCATTTATTAAAGTGGCCAGTGATTTGGTCTCAATGTAGGCAGCAGCCTCTCAAGTTAGTGATTGCTGTTTAGCAGTCTGATGGCCTTGAGATAGAAGCTGTTTTTCAGTCTCTCTCTCTCCCAGCTTTGATGCACATGTACTGACCTTGCCTTCTGGATGGTTGCGGTGTGAACAGGCAGTGGCTCGGGTGGATGTTGTCCTTGATAGTCTTTTTTGCCTTCCTGTGATATCGGGTGCTGTAGGTGTCATGGAGGGCAGGTAGTTTGCCCCCAGTGATGTGTTGTGCAGACTGCACCACCCTCTGGAGAGCCTTGCGGTTGAGGGCGGTGCAGTTGCCGTACCATGCTGTTACACAGCCAGACAGGATGCTCTCAATTGTGCATCTGTAAAGGTTTGTCAGGGTTTTGGGTGACAAGCCAAATTTCTTTAGCCTCCTAATGTTGAAGAGGCACTATTGCGCTTTCTTCACCACACTGTCTGTGTGGGTGAACCATTTCAGTGTGTCTGTGATGTGTACACCGAGGAACTTGAAGCTTTCCACCTTCTACACTGCTGTCCTTTCAATGTTGATAGGGGGGTGCCCCCTGTGCTGTTTCCTGAAGTCCATGATCATCTCCTTTGTTTTGTCGACGTTGAGTGAGAGGTTTTCCTGACACCACACTCCGAGCTCCCTCACTTCCTCCCTGTAGGCTGTCTCGTCATTGTTGGTTATCAAGCCCACTACTGTTGTGTTGTCTGTAAACTTGATGATTTAGTTGGAGGCGTGCATGGCCACGCAGTCGTAGGTAAACAGGGAGTACAGGAGGGGGCTGAGCATGCACCCTTGTGGGGCCCCAGTGTTGAGGATCAGCAAAGTGGAGATGTTTCCTACCTTCACCACCTGGGGGTGGCCCGTCAAAGTCCAGGACCCAATTGCACAGGGCGGGGTTGAAACCCAGGGTCTCCAGCTTGATGATGTTTGGAGGGTACTATGGTGTTGTATGCTGAGCTGTAGTCAATGAACAGCATTCTTACATCCTCTTGTCCAGATGGGATAGGGCAGTTTGCAGTGTGATGGCGATTGCATCGTCTGTGGACCTGTTGGGGTGGTAGGCAAACTGAAGTGGGTCTAGGGTGGCCGGTAAGGTGGAGGTGATATGATCCTCGACTAGTCTCTCAAAGCACTACATGATAACAGAATTGAGTGCTTTGGGGCGGTAGTCATTTAGTTCAGTTATCTTTGCCTTCTTTGGTACAGGAACAATGGTGGCCATCTTGAAGCATGTGGGGACAGCAGACTGGGACAGGGAGCGATTGAATATGTCCGTAACACACCAGCCAGCTGGTCTGCCAATTGCTCTGAGGACGTGGCTAGGGATGCCGTCTGGGCCAGCAGCCATTGCTTTGATAGGGTTAACACGTTTAAATGTTTTACTCACGTCGGGCATGGAGAATGGTTGCCTTCCAGAGAGAAGTCCTTGTTAGTTGGCTGCGATGGTGGCACTGTTTTATCCTCAAAGCGGGCAAAGAAGGTGTTTAGTTTGTCTGGAAGCGTGACGTTAGTGTCCGTGACGTGGCTGGTTTTCTTTTTGTAGTCCGTGATTTCCTGTAGACCCTGCCACATACGTCTCGTGTCGGAGCCCTTGAATTGCGGCATTTCACTTGTTTGATTTCCTTGCGGAGCGAATAAGTACACTGTTTATATTCAGCCATATTCCCAGACCTCTTTTCATGGTTAAATGCGGTGGTTCTCGCATTCAGTTTTGCACAAATGCCTCCAACCATCCACGGTTTCTGGTTAGGGTAGATTTTAATAGTCACAGTGGGTACAACATCTCCAATGGACTTCTTTATAAACTCACTCACCGAGTCAGCGTATAGATCAATATTGTTATCTGAGGCTAACCGGAACATATCCCAGTCCGCATGGATCAAAACAATCTTGGAGCGTGGATTCCAATTGGTCAGACCAGCGTTGAATGGTTCTAGTCACTGGTACATCCTGTTTTGAGTTTCTGCCTATAAGATGGTAGGAGCAAGATGGCGTCGTGATCAGATTTGCCGAAGGGAGGGCAGGGGAGGGCTTTGTATGCATCATGGAAGTTAGAGTAGCAGTGATTGAGTGTATTACACCCGCACATAGTGCAATCAATATGCTGACAGAATTTAGCTAGCCTTGTTCTCAAATTTGCTTTGTTAAATTCCACTGCTATAATAAATGCAGCCTCAGGATATATGGTTTCCATCTTGGTGTCTACTTGAGGGGGAATGTACACCGCTGTGACGATAACTGATGAGAATTCTCTTGGGAGATAATATGGCCGGCATTTGATTGTAAGGAATTCTAGGTCGGGTGAGCAGATGGACTTGAGTTCCTGTATGTTGTTATGATTATACCATGAGTCGTTAATCATGAAGCATACACCCCCGCCCTTCCTCTTCCCAGAGAGGAGTTTAACTCTGTCGGCGCGATGCATGGAGAAGTCCGGTAGCAGAACTGATTCCAACAACATATTCCAAGGGAGCCATGTTTCCGTGAAACAGAGGATGTTACAATCTCTGTCTCTCTGGAAGGCAACCCTTGCTCGAATTTCATCTACCTTGTTGTCAAGAGATTGGACATTGGCGAGTAGTATACTTGGGAGCGGTGGACGATGTGCACGTCTATGGAGCCTGATCAGGAGGCCGCACCGTCTGCCCCTTCAGCGGCGCCGTTGTTTTGGGTCGGCTTCTGGGATTAGGTCCATTGTCCTGGATGGTGGTCCAAACAGTGGATCTGCTTCGGGAAAGTTGTATTCCTGGTCGTAATGTTGGTAAGTTGACGTCGCTCTTATATCCAATAGTTCTTCCCGGCTGTATGTAATAAGACTTAAGATTTCCTGGGGTTACGTTGTAAGAAATAATACATAAAAAAATGAAATGCTGCATAGTTTCCTAAGGACTCGAAGCGAGGCGACCATCTCTGTCGGCGCCATCTTGCAGTAAGCCATCTTGCTTGATTTCTGTGATGTGATTGTATTGGAAATGTTTGGTTTATAATATAATCGGATTGTTTTTAATGTTGTTTTATATGGTAGAAGATGTGCTTTGCATTTCATTGATGAGGGTGGGCAGACCGTGACTAATGGTTGAGTAACGATGTAGCTATAGTGTTGTCATGAACAACTCGTTACAATGGAATACTAATTTCTCTGTTATCGTATGCAGCGTAGTACGGCACTCTTGTGGGAAGACAGCTTGGTACCGATAAGTCGTGGTAGTGCATTGTACATTGTACATTGTTTGCTTTCCGCAATTGGAAATGCATTGTATTGGCATGGGGAAGTGTTATTACGGTAATTAACAACTGTTTTGCATTGCATATTATGCATGTAGCTGTGTAGCGTAGTCATACCTTGCAATTTCTCGTACCGGTTATGAATTGTTCATGTTTGTAAAGCGGTGCAGTAGCCTGTATTCTTGTGGCAAGACAGCCATGCATGGCTGCAAACACATTGTGTGTATTTGTACTTTCAATTATTATCCGTCCTGTGTTATCAGCAAGCGAAAATAGTTTTGCCCCCTTAGTTATTACTGATACCCCTTTGCCGAGTTAATCCTGCCGCCGGGCCTGCCGTCCAGGTCATATAGTGATCGTCTATATAGCGGGTAAAATATTTAACATGATCTTTGTAAGGATTATCTTCATAAATAGAATCCAATTTGAATTTCCCCATAAAAGAGATTTGCATAGTTGGGAGCTAATGGAGTTCCCATTGCTGTTCCAAAAGTATGTAGATAGTAATATTTCTTATTTTAGTAAGCACAAGTTGTGCAAGTTCAATTAAAGATCCCATTGCACTTATCGTAAGAGTAGGGGTGTTAACCCTGGGGTCCTGGCTAAATTACCAATCTGGCCCTCATACCATCACGGCCACCTAATCATCCCCAGCTTACAATTGGTTCATTCATCCCCCTCCTATCCCCTGAAACTATTCCCCAGGTCGTTGCTGTAAATGAGAATGTTTTCTCAGTCAACTTACCTGGTAAAATAACGGTAAAATAACTAAATAAATAAATAAATAAATACAAATTATATAATTAGTAGGCACATCGCTTAAGCGGTTGGAGAGGAAGAATTTGAGGGCCTCTATACCTCCAGCATTCGGAATATTGGTATATAGCGATTAGACATCAAGAGTGACTAACAAATCTCCTTCACTAATAACTGGTATATACAGTGCATTCGAAAAGTATTCAGACCCCTTGACTTTTTCCACATTTTGTTGTTACAGCCTTATTCTAAAATTGCTTAAATAGTTTTTTCCCCTTATCAATCTGCACACAATACTCCATAATGACAAAGCAAAAACAGGTTTCTATACATTTTTGCAAATGTATAAAAAATACAAACTGAAATATCACATTTACATAAGTATTCAGACCCTTTACTCAGTACATTGTTGAAGCACCTTTGGCACAGATTACAGCCTTGAGTCTTCTAGATAAATGAAATAGTCTCCCAGTCCCTGCCACTGACAATCATCCACATAGCATGATGCTGCCACCACCATAGGGATGGTGCCAGGTTTCCTCCAGACGTGACTGTTGACATTCAGGCCAAAGAGTTCAATCTTGTTTCTTATGGTCTGAGAGTCTTTAGGTGCCTTTTGGCAAACTCAAAGTGGGCTGTCATGTGCCTTTTACTGAGAAGTGGCTTGCAGAGAAGGTTGTCCTTCTGGAAGGTTCTCCTATTTCCACAGAGTAACTCTGGAACTCTGTCACAGTGACCATCGGGTTCTTGGTCACTTCCCTGACCCAAAGCCCATTTCCCCAGTTTGGCCAGGCAGCCAGCTCTAGGAAGAGTCTTGGTGCCTCCAAACTTCATCCATTTAAGAATGATGAATGCAACTATGTTCTTGGGGACCTTCAGTGTTGCAGAAATGTTTTGGTACCCTTCCCCAGATCCGTGCCTCCACACAGTCCTGTCTCGGAGCTCTATGGACAATTCCTTTGACCTCATGGCTTGGTTTTTGCTCTGACATGCATTGTCAACTGTGGGACCTTATATAGACAGGTGTGTGCCTTTCCAAATCATGTCCAATCAATTGAATTTACCACAGGTGGACTCCAATCAAGTTGTAGAAACATCTCAAGGATTATCAATGGAAACAGAATGCACCTGAGCTCAATTTCGAGTATTTTAGCAAAGGGTCGGAATACTTATGTACAATTTTTTTTATATACATTTACAAACATTTTGAAAAACCTGTTTTAGCTTTGTCGTTATGGGGTATTGTGTGTAGATTGAAAAGGATTTTAAAAAATGTAATCCATTTTGGAATATTGCTTTAACGTAAGAAAATGTGGAAAAGTCAAGGGGCCTGAATACTGAATACACTATACTTTGTAGTTTCATTAGAAAATCAGTCGTGTCTTTTAAATAAGATGGAAACTGTTTGAGTAATGGATAAATGTGGAATTCCACATAACAAGACACTTTTTCTGGGAGCCAGTACCTGAAATGATAGGTCTTAATGGAGGGTATGTAGTTGATTTGGGAACCCTAAACAGACCATAAAGGATCAAAACTGTAGGTTTTGGGATAGAAAGATATTTAAAATCTTGTTCTGTCAACCATTTATTTTGTCGTCCTTTATTGAGGACTTTATTCACTTAAATGTTATAGTTGGAGTTTGGATCGAAAATCAGCTAACATACTATACATTTTTCGATATACATGTTAGTATTAGAAATCACTCTCAGGCAGCCTCACGGTCCGGTGAGGGTGGGATCTGAACCCGAGGTAGAAGCCATGGGAGAGGGAGACAGAGCCAAGGACGAAGACACAGGTACCTCCGGATCCGATCTTGATTGGGAAGCCACCATGGACGAAGACGCCAGAACCTCTGGATCCAGGGCGGCAAAGCTGTCTGGTCTGTGTTAGTTCCGGGCTCAACATCTCCATGGAGATCCCCGTTGCCAGAGGATGCCTTCTTCGACTTCCACGGCGAGTGACATACGTCCATGGCTGGTTGGTTGTGTCGAGATCAGCTTCGTTCTCCAGGGAAGGGGGAGACCCCTTCAGGGATGGAACCCTGCCTCGCACCGGCCAGTCGGCTGTGGAGAGCCGACAAGGCGGTGAAACCTCCACCAGACCAGAGTGACGTCCTGCTACTGGGGTGGAAGAAAAATAAAAAGTAGGTGGGAGTGGGTGGGTTCCCCAGTAGCTTATGTAGGTTTGCTACTTGCTTGCTAAGAGTAGCTACTTCACTCCTGTAGTCCTCCGCAAGCAAGCTGTTGCTACATTGGAAGTCAATGAGGTCCACATTGTCCCGGAACAAAGCAAAGTAAACGCAGCTCCTGCAACTTTGGAAACTTTCAATAGCGGCCTCCATTTGAGGCCGCCAAGCCAGCTAGGCTAGCTGGGCTTTCGTGTCTCTCCCCCTATACGGAATCTGGCAGGACCCCGGGACAGGTAGCAGTGCTCACAGCAATTTAGCCCAACAGAGCTGCAGGATTACAAATAAAATAAGTATATAAAAACACTGTCAGCTTTTAAACCGAGTTCTTTAGTTCAGGTTTCAGTGTTTGACAGCGTTCAACAACAACAAACATACGTCGCGCTCTGATGACGTCAGTGTCAGGTGGTATGTTGTTGATGGGGCCGCCGAGACGGGTAGTGTCTTGTTGCAAACAGTATGCATGTTTTGGAATATTTTTATTCTGTACTGGCTTCCTTCTTTTCACTTTATAATTTAGGTAAGTATTGTGGAGTAAGTACTGTTTTGTTGATCCATTCTCAGTTTTCTCATATCACAACCATTCAACTCTGTAACTGTTTTAAAATTGCCATTGGCAGTTTCCTTCCTCTCCGGCAACTGAATTAGGAAGGACGCCTGTATCTTTGTAGACTGGGTGTATTGATACACCATCCAAAGCCTAATTAATCTACCAATCGGTGCCCTTCTTTGTGAGCCATTGAAAAACCTCCCTGGTCTTTGGTTGAATCTGTGCTTGAAATGCATGACTCGATTGAGGGACCTTACAGATAATGTGTGGGGTAGTCATTCAAAAAGCATGTTAACCCTTATTGTTGAACACGGAATGAGTCCATGCAACTTATTATACGATTTGTTAAGTACATTTTTACTCCTGACCTTTTAAGGTTTGCCATAACAAAAGTGTTGAATACTTATTGACTCAGGACATTTCAGCTTAAAATGTTGTATTCATTTCTACAATCTTCTACAAACAAAATTCCATTTTGACATTATGGGGTATTATGTGTAGATCAGTGACACAAAATCTCAATGTAATCAATTTTAAATTCAGGCTGTAACACAATATGT
Organism: Salmo trutta; assembly: GCF_901001165.1. Lineage (NCBI taxonomy): Eukaryota > Metazoa > Chordata > Actinopteri > Salmoniformes > Salmonidae > Salmo > Salmo trutta. Next base: position 27,838,010 of record NC_042964.1, on the reverse strand, counting down.
GGAAAAAGTAAAAGGGTGTGAATACTAAAGGCACTGTAGCTCTGCTCCGTTGCTGTGCCAACAAATCATGTCAATTTCTCATTTTGTTTCCACCTCTTTGAGAATTCAGCTCTACCTTATGTTTCTATGCAGACAGTGGACAGTGTGGATCCATGTAGCAGCTTAACAGACGTTAGGGATCCCTTGTTCTTGGTGCTTTACTTGGCGCTTTACCTTACTATAGATGTTAAGTCCACCGGGACAGATGTATTAGATGCTGGTCTTCTAATGTTCGCAATCCACCTTATTGTGAAACCCATAGGCCATATTTTTTATTTAACACTATTTTTGGGATTATTCCTTAACTTTAGAAAGCAGTGCATGTTTTTCCTATTCACAAGGGTGCGAACCCTAGTGACCTAAATGACTACCACCCTACATCAAAGCTTTTGTGTTTGTCTGAAATAGAATAATTGATAAACTCTCAACTTCATTCCTTCTCAACCAGGAACTGTTACCTAAATACCATTCTGGATTTAGACAGAGACACTATCAACTCAGCTGCATCACCTGTTGTCAATGACATTGCATGCTCTCTTGACAAAAAACAGCATTTTACTGCATGTCAAAAGGTTTTGATAATGTGGATCACTCATTATTATTGCATAGACCAGTGTTTCCCAACTCCGGTCCTCGAGTACCCCCAAGAACACATTTTTGTTGTAGCCCTGGATAAAAACACCTTATTCAACTTGTCAAAGGCTTGATGATTAGTTAACAAGTAGAATCAGGTGTGCTAGTCCGGGCCCACAGAAAAAAATATGTACTGTTCGGGGTACTTGAGGACCGGAGTTGGTAAAACACTGTCATAGACTGTCCTCTGTTGGACTTGATAGTAATGCATGCTGTTCAAAAACTACCTTAGTGATAGATCTCAATATATAGTTGCTGACTGTGTCAGCTCAATTCCTCGAGGTCACAAAATGTGTCCCTCTAGGGTACATTTTAGGGCCAGCATTATACACACTGTATATAAATGATATTGGTTCCTTAGTTAAAAAACGGCAAGCTATACTTTTATGCTGATTATCCTGTGTTGTACTCTTCTGCCTCCTCTGTGAACCAGAGCTGATCTACAGGCGTATTTTAATGTCATACAAAATTAGCTGGTACTGAATGTGGATAAAACAAAGTACATGCTATTCTCGAGAATAGAGCCCCCAACATGACGCCACAGACTTACATATTTGCGTGTTGAATGGAGCCCAAATTGAGTCCCCTCATATAAATACCCTGGCATTTGGAACATTGACAAGTTGTCATTCAAAACGCATGTAGATGAGCTAATGAAGAAATTAAGAATTAAAGTGAGCTTCTTCTACAGAATTACGAAAATATCTTGCTCGCTATGGCTGACACTGTAATTGTATAACCGTGTAACCGATAATTTCGGATTGTTGATTGATTATGGATGAAGACCGTCATGAAACTAAAATAATCGTCAAAAGCACTTTAATACATTCATTTTGGAAAACTGTTTTTTCTAAAAAATGTTTTGTTTAAAGTCGACAAACTACCCAAAAGCAGTAAAGTAAACGTAAACCTGGTTCACATCTAACAGTCGACATGTGGAGACAAAACTAGCCAGTTTTAGAATTTTGGGTTTTGGAACAGCTGACTGACGACGGGACATTCAAAAAGACGAGATGCACGGTTGATTCTGTTTCCGCAGTAACATGGACTCTTTACAATGTGATGAAACTAAGTGGCTCCTTACTTTAGCAAGGTGTTGTATCAAAAGAGTATCATAAAATACATGCACCCAATGGTTTACTAAAAACAAGTCACACTGTGAGTTGACAGAGAAATATCAGCAGGTTAGGTTGTACACACACACACACACACACACACACACACACACACACACACACACACACACACACACACACACACACACACACACACACACACACACACACACACACAACCATATTTAGACACATGCTAAAAAGATTAGCTCCAGCATATAGGATTATGCCAAAGATGGCAGACCCAGGATCCAATAGCGTCTTAAAATAGAAACGTGTGTGCTTTGAGCTCAATATGGTCTTCAGTCTTTATCAACCATTCCAGCTTCAGCTCATCCACTCAAATCAAATCTTGTTTGTCACATACACATGGTTAGCAGATGTTAATGTGAGTGTAGCAAAATGCTTGTGCTTCTAGTTCCGACCATGCAGTAATATCTAACAAGTAATCTAACAATTTCACAACAACTACCTTATACACACAAGTGTAAAGGAATGAATAAGAATATGTACATAAAAATCTGTGGATGAGCGATGGCCGAACGGCATAGGCAAGATGCAGTAGATGGTATAGAGTACAGTATATACATATGAGATGAGTAATGTAGGGTATGTAAACATTATATAAAGTGGCATTGTTTAAAGTGGCTAGTGATACATTTATTACATCCAATTTTTTATTATTAATGTGGCTAGAGATTTGAGTCAGTATGTTGGCAGCAGCCACTCAATGTTAGTGATGGCTGTTTAACAGTCTGATGGCTTTGAGATAGAAGCTGTTTTTCAGTCTCTCAGTCCCAGCTTTGATGCACCTGTACTGACCTTGCTTTCTCGATCATAGCGGGGTGAACAGGCAGTGGCTCGGGTGGTTGTTGTCCTTGATGATCTTTTTGGCCTTCCTGTGACATCGTGTGGTGTAGGTGTCCTGGAGGGCAGGTAGTTTGTCCCCGGTGATGCATTGTGCAGACCTCACTACCCTCTGGAGAGCCTTACGGTTGTGGGCGGAGCAGTTGCCATACCAGGCAGTGATACAGCCCGACAGGATGCTATCGATTGTGCATCTGTAAAGGTTTGTGAGTATTTTTGGTGACAAGCCGAATTTCTTCAGCCTCCTGAGGTTGAAGAGGCGCTGCTGGGCCTTCTTCACCATGCTGTCTGTGTGGGTGGACCATTTCAGTTTGTCTGTGATGTGTACGCCGAGGAACTTAAAACGTTCCACCTTCTCCACTACTGTCCCATCGATGTGGATAGGGGGCTGCTCCCTCTGCTGTTTCCTGAAGTCCACGATCATCTCCTTTGTTTTGTTGACATTGAGTGTGAGGTTATTTTCTTGACACCACACTCCGAGGGCCCTCACCTCCTCCCTGTAGGCCATATCGTCATTGTTGGTAATCAAGCCTACCACTGTAGTGTCGTCTGCAAACTTGATGATTGAGTTGGAGGCGTGCATGGCCACGCAGTCATGGGTGAACAGGGAGTACAGGAGAGGGCTGAGAACGCACCCTTGTGGGGCCCCAGTGTTGAGGATCAGCGGGGTGGAGATGTTGTTTCCTACCCTCACCATCTGGGGGCGGCCCGTCAGGAAGTCCAGGACCCAATTGCACAGGGCGGGGTCGAGACCCAGGGTCTCGAGCTTAACCTCTATGGGACCGTCGGGACGAATTCGTCCCACCTACGTAACAGCCAGTGTAATCCTGTGGCGCGATTTTTGAATCGTTAGAAATACTATTACTTCAATTTCTCAAACATATGACTATTTTACAGCTATTTAAAGACAAGACTCTCGTTAATCTAACCACACTGTCCGATTTCAAAAAGGCTTTACAACGAAAGCAAAACATTAGATTATGTCAGCAGAGTACCCAGCCAGAAATAATCAGACACCCATTTTTCAAGCTAGCATATAATGTCACAAAAACCTAAACCACAGCTAAATGCAGCACTAACCTTTTATGATCTTCATCAGATGACACACCTAGGACATTATGTTATACAATACATGCATGTCTGTTCAATCAAGTTCATATTTATATCAAAAACCAGCTTTTTACATTAGCATGTGACGTTCAGAAAAAGCATACCCCCCGCAAACTTCCGGGGAATTTACTAACAATTTACTAAATTACTCACGATAAACGTTCACAAAAAGCATAACAATTATTTTAAGAATTATAGATACAGAACTCCTCTATGCACTCGATATGTCCGATTTTAAAATAGCTTTTCGGATGAAGCACATTTTGCAATATTCTAAGTACATAGCCCAGCCATCACGGGCTAGCTATTTAGACACCCGGCAAGATTAGCCTTCACCAAAATCATATTTCCTATAAGAAAAATGGTCTTACCTTTCCTGTTCTTCGTCAGAATGCACTCTCAGGACTTCTACTTCAATAACAAATGTAGGTTTGGTCCCAAATAATCCATCGTTATGTTCCATCAGCGACGTTTTGTTCGTGCGTTCTAGACACTATCAGAATGGTAAATCACGGTCGTGCGCATCGCGCATAACTTGACAAAAAATTTCTAAATATTCCATTACCGTACTTCGAAGCATGTCAACCGCTGTTTAAAAACAATTTTTATGCAATTTATCTCGTAGAAAAGCGATAATATTCCGACCTGGGAATCTGCCTGTCTGTAAATAGAGGGAAAAACAGAAAGGCGGGGGCGGGCAGTGCTCGAGCCTAAGCCCTTTGTCCTCTGATAGACCACTTAGCAAAAGCGCTCGTGTGTTTCAGCCAGGGCTTTGAATTACGTCATTCAGGTTTTTCCCGGGCTCTGAGAGCCCATTGGAGCCGTGGGAAGTGTCACATAACAGCAGAGATCCTTCGTTTTTGGAAGAGATGTCAAAGAAAGCAAATAAATGGTCAGACAGGCCACTTCCTGTAAAGGAATCTCTCAGGTTTTTGCCTGCCAAATGAGTTCTGTTATACTCACCGACACCATTCAAACAGTTTTAGAAACTTTAGGGTGTTTTCTATCCATATATAATAAGTATATGCATATTCTAGTTTCTGGCCAGGACTAATAATCAGATTAAATCGGGTACGTTTTTTTATCCAGCCGTGAAAATACTGCCCCCTAGCCATAAGAGGTTAACATATGCAGCATGAGAAACAAGGTCCATGAAGTTAATAACTGCTTGTAACAGATTACATTCATATTCTGACTACCGAAAAGACAGAAATGCCAACGGGGGCGGTGTTGCGGTCTATTTAAAGAACCACATTCCAGTAAAGCTTAGAGATGATCTGATGTTATACTGTTGGCTACAGGTTCATCTGCCTCACCTAAATCCAATTCTTATGGGAAGCTGCTATGGACCACCAAGTGCTAACAGTCAGTATCTGGATAATATGTGTGAAATGCTTGATAATGTATGTGATATCAACAGAGAAGTATATTTTCTGGGTGATTTAAATATTGACTTCCTCTCATCAAGCTGCCCACTCAAGAAAAAACTTCAAACTAATCAGTGCCTGCAACCTGTTTCAGGTTGTCAGTTAACCTACTAGGGTATTTACAAACAGCACAGGAATGAAATCAACATGCATTGATCACATCTTTACTAATGCTGCAGAAAGTTCCTTTAAAGAAGTATCCAAATCCATAGGATGTAGTGATCACAATATAATAGCCATATCTAGGAAATCCAAAGTTTCAAAGACTGGGGCTAATATAGTGTATAAGAGGTCCTACAATAAGTGTTGTAGTGATACATATGCTCGGAAGCCAGAGTAGCGTCCAAAAAACGTTCATCGGCTCCAGAGTCAATGAGGACCCGGAGAGATTTAGACTGGCTACCCCACAACAGAAAGGCAGGAACAGGGGTGCGAACAAGGGAAGCAGGAAAGTTATCCATATGGCCCACCAGAGTTCTCGCTCCTACCAGTGAGCCTGATCTCTTTTAAGGACAAAAGGACACAAAATGACCAAGAGTCCCGCAATACAGACACCTCTTCGTGTTGATCCTGTATTGCTGTTCCGCTGGTGATAACCCAGCTCTTCCTATTTGCATAGGCTCGGGAAGTGGCGACTCAGCCGACTCCAGCGACCTCTCGGGGCAGGTTGGGAAGCCTCGGGTTCTCTTGGCAACGGGATTGTCGGGGACTTCTGGGATGACTCAGAGGTACGGTGGAATCCCTGGGGGTGTGAGAGAAGTTGAATTTCTTCTCCCTCCATTGTTCCCGTAGTCGCCCATCGATACGGATGATCAAAGCGATGAGGGAATCGAGATCCGTAGGTAACTACCGAGCAGCAGGCTCGTCCTTGACCTCCTACGAGACGTTGTGCAGGAACATATTGAACAGTGCTTCCTGGTTTCAAGCGCTCTCTGCTGCCAACTTGCGGAAATCCACTGCATGGTCAGCCACACTATAGGAGTCCTGCCAAAGCTGGATTAGCTTCCGGGCAGCTTCTCTCCTGGAGAACGGGGCGAAAAAAACCTTCACCTCTTCCACAAACCCCTCCAGACTAACGCATATGGCCAGCTGCTGTTCCCATACAGCAGTAGCCCAGGTGAGAGCCCTCCTGGACATCAACGTGATGAGATAGGCTACCTTGGAGCGATCCGAGGGAAGGAGGAGGGCTGAAGCTCGAAAATGAGGGCACACTGAGCTAGAAACGCCCGACAGGTGCTCGACTCTCAATTGAAACGTTGGTGGGGGGGTAAACGGGGCTCCCGAGAAGTTGGAGTGGCCGATGAGACGGCGCTGCTAGCAGCTGAGGAGCTGCGGGGTTACCACCGTGGTAGGCTGCCTCCCAGACAACCACAGAATTGCTCCAGCAAACTGTTCAATGTCCGGTCATGGCGTTCAGCCAATGTTTGGACCCCCTCTATAAGGCCACGAAGCAGTTCCTCGTGCCTCCCGATGGCGGCTCCTTGGGAGGAGATGGCGTCCCGCAGCTGGCCCGGGTCTGCTGGGTCATTCATGGCCAGTTCGTACTATCAGGAATCAAGGTGAGACCCAAGTGCAGACCATGTGCAATAACAATGTTTAATGTAACACCAGGGGCAGGCAAACGACAGGTCAAGGCAGGCATTCTCAGGGTCAGGCAGAGTTCAGTAATCCAGAGATGGGACAAAGGCACAGGACGGCAGGCAGGCTCAGGGTCTGGGACGGGCAGAGTAGTCAGGCAGGAGGGTACAAGGTCAGGACAGGCAAGAGTCAAAAACCAGGAGGACGAGAAAAAAAGAGGCAGGGAAAAAGACAGGAGCTGACAGGACAAATGCTGGTAAGCTTGACAAACAAGATGAACTGGCAACAGACAGACAGAAAACACAGGTATGAATACCCAGGTGGGAATGGGGAAGATGGGCAACACCTGGAGGGGGGTGGAGACAAGCACAAAGACAGGTGAAACAGATCAGGGCGTGACACCATTAAGAAAATGATTGTAAAAACTGTTAAATCCCCTTGGATTGATGATGAATTGAAAAATTGTATGGTTGAGAGGGATGAGGCAAAAGGTATGGTAAGCCCAGTCTGGCAGCCCAACTGATTGGCAAACGCACTGCAAATTAAGAAATCTCGTGACTTAGCTAAATAAAAAATAAACTATACTATGAAACAAAGAAATTATATAAAGAATGATAGTAAAGCCTCGGAGGAAAAAGTCACGTCGAAGTAACAAAAGTTTATTACAAGAACAAGGGGCAGGCAAAACGACAGGTCAGGGCCAGGCAGAGGTCGGTAATCCAGTGTGATGTGACAAGATACAGAACGGCAGGCAGGCTCAGGGTCAGGGGAGGCAGAATGGTCAAAACCGGGAAAAATAGGAACTAGAAACAGACAGGAGCAATGGAAAACGCTGGTAGGCTTGATGAACAAAACGAACTGGCAACAGACAAACAGAGAACACAGGTATAAATACACTGGGGATAATGGGGAAGATGGTCGACACCTGGAGAGGGGTGAAGACAAGCACAAAGACAGGTGAAACAGATCAGGGTGTGACATAAATTACATTTTGGGGGAAAAAGCCAACTCGGCTCCATCATTCATTGAATCAGATTGCACATTTATCACAAAACCCACTGATATTGCCAAGTACTTTAATTACTTTTTCATTGGCAAGATAAGGAAACTTAGGGATGACATGCCAGCTACAAACGGTAACACTACACATCCAAGTATATCTGACCAAATTATGAAAGACAAGAATTGTACTTTTGAATTCCTTAAAGTCAGTGTGGAAGGGGTGAAAAAAGTATTGTTGTCTATCAACAATGACAAGCCAGCAGGGTCTGACAATCTAGATGGAAAATTACTGAGGATAATAAGAGACAATATTGCCACTCCTATTTGCCACATCTTCAATTTAAGCCCACCCCACTAGAAAGTGTGTGCCCTCAGGTCATTCCACTACCCAATAATAGTAAAACCCCTTTACTGGCCCAAATAAGCGACCAATCCGCCTGTTACCAACCCTTGGTAAACTTCTGGAAAAAAATGTGTTTGATACAATACTATTTCACAGTAAACAAATTGACAACAGACTTTCAGCACGCATATAGGGAAGGACACTCAACAAGCACAGCACTTACACAAATGACTGATGATTGGCTGAAATAAATGTTTAATAATGATTGTGGGGGCTGTCTTGTTAGACTTCAGATCAGCTTTTGACATTATCGATCATAGTCTGCTGCTGGAAAAACTTGTGTGTTCTGGCTTTACACCCCCTGCTATAATGTGGATAAAGAGTTACTTGTCTAACAGAACACAGAGGGTGTTCTTTAATGGAAGCCTCTCATATTTAATCTAGGTAGAATCAGGAATACCCCAAGGTAGCTGTTTAGGCACAAACCCACCGTCGCTGGACCAGTTAGGACTGGCAAAAAGTGCTCTTCACTGACGAGTCCCGTTTTTTTCACACCAGGGTTGATGGTTGGATTCGCGTTTATCGTCGAAGGAATGAGTGTTACACCGAGGCCTGACCTCTGGAGCGGGATTGATTTCGGGGTGGAGGGTCCATCATGGTCTGGGGCGGTGTGTCACAGCATCATCAGACTGAGCTTGTTGTCATTGCAGGCAATCTCAACGCTGTGCGTTATAGGGAAGACATCCTCCTCCCTCATGTGTTACCCTTCCTGCAGGCTCATCCTGACATGGCCCTCCAGCATGACAATGCCACCAGCCATACTGCTCGTTCTGTGCGTGATTTCCTGCAAGACAGGAATGTCAGTGTTCTGCCATGGCCAGCGAAGAGCCCGGATCTCAATCCCATTGAGCACGTCTGGGACCTGTTGGATCGGAGGGTAAGGGCGTGGGCCATTCCCCCCAGAAATGTCAGAGAACTTGCAGGTACCTTGGTGGAAGAGTGGGGTAACATCTCACAGCAAGAACTGGCAAATCTGGTGTAGTCCATGAGGAGGAGATGCTCTGCAGTACTTAATGCAGCTGGTGGCCACACCAGATACTGACTGTTACTTTTGATTTTGACCCCCCCCCTTTGTTCAGGGACACATTATTCAATTTCTGTTAGTCACATGTCTGTGGAACTTGTTCAGTTTATGTCTCAGTTGTTAAATATTATGTTCATACAAATATTTACACATGTTAAGTTTGCTGAAAATAAACGCAGTTGACAGTGAGAGGACGTTTCTTTTTTTGCTGAGTTTATATCTCGTAATGAATAATGTGGAAATTGAGCAAGTTGAGGTGACTAAACTGCTTGGAGTAACCCTGGATTGTAACTGTCATGGTCAAAACATATTGGTACAACAGTAGCTAAGATGGAGAGAAGTCTGTCCATAAAAAAGTGCTGCTCTGCCTTCTTAACAACACTATCAACAAGGCAGGTCCTACAGGCCCTGGTTTTGTCACACCTAGACTACTGTTCATTAGTGTGGTCAGGTGCCACAAAGAGGGACTTGGGACAATTGCAGTTGGCTCCGAACAGGGCAGCATGCCTGGCCCTTAAAAGTGCATGGAGAGCTAATATTTATGACATGCATGTCAATCTCTCATGTCTCAAAGTGGAGGAGAGATTGACTTCATCATTACTTGTTTTTGTAAGGGGCGTTGACAAGCTGAATGTACCAAGCTGTCTGTTTAAAATACTAGCATACAGCTCGGACACCCATGCATACCCCGAAGGACATGCCACCGGAGGTCTCGTCACAGTCCCCAAGTCCAGAACAGACTATGGGAGGCGCACAGTACTACATAGAGCCATGACTACATGGAACTCTATTCCACATCAGGTAACTGATGCAAGCAGTACATTCAGATTTAAAAAGTGGGGACTGTGAAGAGACATGCAAAAGTACAGACACATGCATGCTCACAAATTGTGAAATTGTTGTATGGTGGTATTGAACATTTTGTGTTGTGGATATGTGGTGGTGTAGGGATGTTATATGATGTACTGTTTTATCTTTAGCTCAGTACAAACATAGTTCACCGTTTTATCTTTTGTTTTATATGGAATGTGGGTGCTTTGGTGTGTTTGGACCCTAGGAAGAGTAGCTGCTGCCTTGGCAGCTAATGGGGATCCGTAATAAATGCAAATTCAAAACAATACAACGATTTACAAGCAACACAAAAAAAGCATCTTAGACAGCAGCCCCTGCCCTATTGGGAAAGCTATTGTACTGCCTGTACAATTTCCCTCCATGCAAGAGTTGAACTGTTTAAATGCTATATGGTTCTTATTAAGGCAACGCGAGGACTGTTTTAACAGTTCAAACCATTTGGCCTCTAAAGGCAACCATAAGGATGGTCTGCCGGTCTCCGGCTCTTGCGGAGAAGAAAATCTGAATAGGTCCAGACTGTGAGCCGCTTCTCTCCCTTTGATGCTTAATGAGCATGTGTTCTGAAGTGGCCTTTTCAATTGATTTGACCATTGTTTGTCCCGCTGTTGTTTTAGGCCCTGAGGACTGAGGTGTGCAGATGGTTTTGAGTATCTTTGAAACATTTGTCTAGCTTTCAGGATATTGTTAGATTCTTCGATAATCGTAAAAATGGTTTACAGTATAATTTGAATAGCATTTTATCAATGCCTTGAAATGATACCTTTAGCTTTTTGAAGGTCTAGCAAGAAATAGACTAGAGAAATCCTGGATTGCAGACAGTTCTCCTTCATAAACAATTTATAATGCTCTATTCAATTCTGTGTCTACACAATAATTTAGCTTTAATTGTGCAGGTGTTCTGGTTGTCATGGTATCACAATGTATATCCAAACACAGGACCAGGCTGATACAGATGCCTATTTGAGCACCTCATCTCAGAATAGCCTCAAAATGTCTAATCTTCATCTGGTCTAAGACACAAGATGATACAGTGCAATAAAGAGGGTCAACACTCTGATAATTTTTTTTTAGAACGTCAAATAGGTCATAACATCCATCCATCCCGATTTGGTTGCACTTGCCTCTTGGACACATGTAAAGCAATTCTGCTGGCCTTGGTATTTTTTCAAGCTTCAACGTCACACGTGGCAAGGATACTCAAGGTGAAGAACTGAGACAAATGAGAAACTGGAAGCTCAATCGATACTGGCTATTTTGAAAGCTAATGTAGCCACTGTAAAAGCATCGCCTGAAGGGCACTGGTATCCTCAGTGTTCATCCCGAGGGGATTTTGTGCTGTAATGTAGAGGTCTGAACAGGACTGATTTCTTCATCCCACTTCTGTCTGCACCAGCAGCTGGTCCCAAACGCAACCGCAGTCCTACAATGTTATTTTAGGCATATGTGACGCAGCTCACTTGCCAGCCATGGTCCCAACAATTTTGCGCCCTATGGGCAATAAACAATGTGTTATAAAAAAAGTTTATCACGTGTCCCGTTATATTATGTTATCTGTATTACTGGGCTATATCAGCCACTATGCAAAATGTAGTTTGAAGAAAGCAGAGTTGGAGAGACTTGTACTTTCTCTTGAGCTATTTTTATAGCTTACTTTTTAGGAGTGGGAAGATTTTCAGATGGAAAATTTGGGTGATCAATACTTATTTCTAGGCAATGTAGTAAACTATAGCCTAATCATATTTATTGACTGGTTGGTTCGAGCCCTGAATGCTGATTGGCTGAAAGCCATGGTATATCAGACCATATACCACAGTTATGACAAAACATTTATTGTTACTGCTCTAATTATGTTGGTAACCAGTTTATAAAAGCAATAAGGCACCTTGGGTGTTTGTGGTACATTGCCAATATACCATTGTTAAGGGCTGTTTCCAGGCCCTCCGTGTTGCGTCGTGCAAAGACCAGCCCTTAGCCGTGGTATATTGGGCATATACCACACCCCCTCGGGCTTATTGCTTAATTAGGAAGTACATTTCTTTGGAAAGATAACTGCCCCGTGCTTCTCCATCCAAGCATAGGCTATAGCTTACTCTATTTATTTGAGACCACACACGCACCTGATTTCACATGTATGGCTACTTAACTTGAAGCAGCAAAAATGATGACAGCGACACTTTCTACATTTTGCATATAGAATTTAGCCCATCTTTTAGGAGTACGATTTGCAAACAGAAACAAATAAATGGGTAATCAATACTTATTGAAAATGAAAAGGCACAATGCTTGCTCACTATATTAGCCTAACCTATGCACGTTGTGCGTTTTCTTTTTCACTGATGATAAAAATGTTGATTGCACCTCGACTCACGTTGGTTGAGTGCCCTCCACTTCTTTACATTATCAATATTTATTTACAGACACTTGTAATCTACAGTCTAAACATATTTAGATTAATTTCATATTTAAGTTAACTGCCACGGGATTCTCCGCCCATGTAGGCAGCCAACTCTATTTCAATGAGACCACACACTTGAACTCGCACGCCCAACTAGGAGAGGAGAGGTAGGCTACTAAAGTTTAAGCAGCGAATTCTGTGTGTGAATAATGTCCAAAATACGTACTTTTAATACAATAGGTAGGCTAACACATACAAAGCAGAAAGATGACCGTTTCCAAATAATCTGCAGGACAACAAAAATATTTTCATCCCAAGGTTGTCTGTCTGACCACCCGCTCCCGCCTGCAGCATGAAACATCCTGACCCCGACGCAATCATCTCTGCGGGGCGCGGGCATCCTTCTATTGTAATGTTGTCGGCCTAAGCTGCACCAACCGACTGCTGTGAGAGAGGGTTAGCGTTTCAGTTTATGTTACACATAATACACGAAATCTTAGGATAACTACTGTAGTCACTCTTGTTTTCTTCTCTCCCAATGACTTTGTGTATGTATTGAAATCACTGTCATTCCCATGTAGCTCAACCTCTTTTGAAGTTGTTGTAGTAGCAGCCGCAGCAACGGTGGTGGTAGTAGTAGTAGTAGTAGTACTAATAAGTGTTACTATCCCTCAGGTTTTGTAGCAGAATTTATTGCCTGTGAGCTTGGTAATATTGTAATAATGCAGTTCATACTGATCAATAAATGTGTTTGCTTTATGCATGCATTTGTGAAAATGACACAGCATTATTTCTCCACTTGCCTCCCACCAACAAGAGCAGCCTGATTCGGGGAGAGCAATTTTGGCTCAGTTTTGTTGGGCATGTGGAACGTTGCCTTGTGGGAAATCAATGATTTGGCAGCTCCTGTAATTAGTTCTGCTTGTTAGAAAAATGAAGGGGTACTAATTTGCAAGTGGCTGGCTTCTTGACTTGTTCCTTCCCCCCCTCCTTGAAGATCATTATTATTATCTTCTCTACGTAAATTTACATTTACATTTACGTCATTTAGCAGACGCTCTTATCCAGAGCGACTTACAAATTGGTGCATTCACCTTATGATATCCAGTGGAACAACCACTTTACAATAGTACATCTATATCTTTTTTTGGGGGGGGGGTTAGAAGGATTACTTAATCCTATCCCAGGTATTCCTTAAAGAGGTGGGGTTTCAGGTGTCTCCGGAAGGTGGTGATTGACTCCGCTGTCCTGGCGTCGTGAGGGAGCTTGTTCCACCATTGGGGTGCCAGAGCAGCGAACAGTTTTGACTGGGCTGAGCGGGAACTGTGCTTCCACAGAGGTAGGGAGGCGAGCAGGCCAGAGGTGGATGAACGCAGTGCCCTTCTTTGGGTGTAGAGCCTGAAGGTACGGAGGTGCCGTTCCCCTCACAGCTCCGTAGGCAAGCACCATGGTCTTGTAGCAGATGCGAGCTTCAACTGGAAGCCAGTGGAGTGTGCGGAGGAGCGGGGTGACGTGAGAGAACTTGGGAAGGTTGAACACCAGACGGGCTGCGGCGTTCTGGATGAGTTGTAGGGGTTTGATGGCACAGGCAGGGAGCCCCGCCAACAGCGAGTTGCAGTAATCCAGACGGGAGATGACAAGTGCCTGGATTAGGACCTGCGCCGCTTCCTGTGTGAGGCAGGGTCGTACTCTGCGAATGTTGTAGAGCATGAACCTACAGGATCGGGTCACCGCCTTGATGTTAGCGGAGAACGACAGGGTGTTGTCCAGGGTCACGCCAAGGCTCTTAGCACTCTGGGAGGAGGACACAATGGAGTTGTCAACCGTGATGGCGAGATCATGGAACGGGCAGTCCTTCCCCGGGAGGAAGAGCAGCTCCCTCTTGCCGAGGTTCAGCTTGAGGTGGTGATCCGTCATCCACACTGATATGTCTGCCAGACATGCAGAGATGCGATTCGCCACCTGGTTATCAGAAGGGGGAAAGGAGAAGATTAATTGTGTCATCTGCGTAGCAATGATAGGAGAGACCATGTATAGCGAGAATAGGAGAGGGCCTAGAACTGAGCCCTGGGGGACACCAGTGGTGAGAGCACGTGGTGCGGAGACGGATTTTCGCCATGCCACCTGGTAGGAGCGACCTGTCAGGTAGGACGCAATCCAAGAGTGAGCCGCGCCGGAGATGCCCAACTCGGAGAGGGTGGAGAGGAGGATCTGATGGTTCACAGTATCAAAGGCAGCAGATAGGTCTAGAAGGATGAGAGCAGAGGACAGAGAGTTAGCTTTAGCAGTGCGGAGAGCCTCCGTGACACAGAGAAGTGCAGTCTCAGTTGAATGACCAGTCTTGAAACCTGACTGATTTGGATCAAGAAGGTCATTCTGAGAGAGATAGCAAGAGAGCTGGCCGAGGACGGCACGCTCAAGAGTTTTGGAGAGGAAAGAAAGAAGGGATACTGTTCTGTAGTTGTTGACATCGGAGGGATCGAGTGTAGGTTTTTTGAGAAGGGGTGCAACTCTCGCTCTCTTGAAGACGGAAGGGACGTAGCCAGCGGTCAAGGATGAGGTGATGAGTGAAGTGAGGTAAGGGAGAAGGTCTCCGGAAATGGTCTGGAGAAGAGAGGAGGGGATAGGGTCAAGCAGGCAGGTTGTTGGGCGGGCGGCCGGCCGTCACAAGTCGCAAGATTTCATCTGGAGAGAGAGGGGAGAAAGAGGTCAAAGCATAGGGTAGGGCAATGTGAGCAGGATCAGCGGTGTCGTTTGACTTAACTAACGAGGATCGGATGTCGTCAACCTTCTTTTCAAAATGGTTGACAAAGTCATCCGCAGAGAGGGAGGAGGATTCAGGAGAAGGTGGCATAGCGTGCCCAAAGTAAACTGCCTGCTACTCAGGCCCAGAAGCTAGGATATGCATATTATTAGTAGATGCGGATAGAAAACACTCTGAAGTTTCTAAAACTGTTTGAATGATGTCTGTGAGTATAACAACTTATTTGGCAGGCGAAACCCCGAGGACAAACCAACCAGGAAGATTTTTTTTGAGGTCACTCTCTTTTAAATGGATTTTCTATGGAGATCTAGATTTCTAAGGCACTTGCTTGCAGTTCCTATCGTTTCCGCTGGATGTCAACAGTCTCTAGAAATTGGTTGATGTTTTTCCTTTGTGTAATGAAGTATTGCTGTTCAGAACAAGGGTTGAGTGAAGTGTACTGTTTGTTAGAGGCGCGTGACCTGAAAGCAGTTTTGTTTCACGCCTGGCGGAATGAAATATGATTGTCTGTGTTTGTTTGATGGGGTGCTGTCCTCAGATAATAGCATGGTTTGCTTTCGCCGTAAAGCCTTTTTGAAATCTGACGCTGTGGCTGGATTAACAAGAAGTAAAGCTTTAATTTGGTGTATTGCATTTGTGATTGTATGAAAGTTAAATATTTCTAATAATTTAATTTGAATTTGACGCTCTGCCATTTCACCAGACGTTGTCAAATCAATCCCGTTAATGGGATTTGATCCATAAATTAAACTTCACAATTTCTGACATTTAATCAGAGTAAAAATTGTTTTAGGTCAGTTAGGATCACCACTTTTATTTAAGAATGTGTAATGTCAGAATAATAGTAGAGAGAATTATTTATTTCAGCTTTTATTTATTTCATCACATTCCCAGTGGGTCAGAAGTTTACATACACTCAATTAATAGTTGGTATCATTGCCTTTAAATTGTTTAACTTGGGACAAACATTTCGGGTAGCCTTCCACAAGCTTCCCACAATAAGTTGGATGAATTTTGGCCCATTCCGCATGACAGATTTGGTGTAACTGAGTCAGGTTTGTAAGCCTCCTTGCTCGCACACACTTTTTCAGTTAACTTGTTGGGGATAGGGGGCAGTATTTGCACAGCCGGATAAAAAACGTACCCAATTTAATCTGGTTACTACTCCTGCCCAGTAACTAGAATATGCATATAATTGCATAAGTTTGATTCGGATAGAAACCACCCTAACGTTTCTAAAACTGTTTGAATGGTGTCTGTGAGTATAACAGAACTCATTTGGCAGGCAAAAACCTGAGAAGGTTTCATGCAGGAAGTGGCCTGTCTGACAAGGTGTTCTTGCTTCTGTTTATTGAAGAGTCAGGATCTTAGCTGTAACGTGACACTTCCTACGGCTCCAATAGGCTCTCAGAGCCCGGGAAAAACCTGAACGATGACGAGGCAGCCTCTGGCTGAAACACATTATCGCCTTTGCCAAGTGGCCGATAAGAGGACAAAGGGCTTAGGCTCGTGCCCGAGTCGACCCAGTAATATATTTTCTTTCGGCTGTTTACCTAATTGCAGATTCCCGGTCGGAATATTATCGCTTTTTTACGAGATAAATGGCATAAAAATTGATTTTAAACAGCGGTTGACATGCTTCGAAGTACGGTAATGAAATATTTAGAAATCTTTTGTCACGAAATGCGCCGTGCGCGCAACCCTTATTTACCATTGGGATAGTGTCTGGAACGCACGAACAAAACGTCGCTGTTGGAACATAACTATGGATTATTTTGGACCAAACCTACATTTGTTATTGAAGTAGAAGTCCTGGGAGTGCATTCTGATGAAGAACAGGAAAGGTAATCAAACTTTTCTAATAGTAAATCTGACATTGGTGAGGGCTAAACTTGGTGGGTGTCTAAATAGCTAGTCCTGTGATGCCGGGCTATCTACTTCGAATATTGCAAAATGTGCTTTCACCGAAAAGCTATTTTAAAATCGGACATAGAGTGCATAGAGGAGTAATGTATCTATAATTCTTAAAATAATTGTTATGCTTTTTGTGAACGTTTATCGTGAGTAATTTAGTAAATTGTTAGTAAATTCGCCGGAAGTTTGCAGGGGGTATGCTAGTTCTGAACGTCACATGCTAATGTAAAAAGCTGGTTTTTGATATAAATATGAACTTGGTTGAACAAAACATGCATGTATTGTATAACATAATGTCCTAGGTGTGTCATCTGATGAAGATTTATATCAAAAAACAGCTTTTTACATTAGCATGTGATGTTCAGAACTAGCATACCCAACGCAAACTTCCGGTGAATTTACTTAATTACTCACGATTAACGTTCACAAAATACATAATTATTTTAAGAATTATAGATACAGAACTCCTTTATGCAATCGCGGTGTCAGATTTTAAAATAGCTTTTAGGCGAAAGCACATTTTGCAATATTCTGAGTAGATAGCCCGGCCATCACGGCTAGCTAATTTGACACCCACCAAGTTTGGCCCTCACCAAACTCAGATTTACTATAAGAAAAATTGGATTACCTTTGCTGTTCTTCGTCAGAATGCACTCCCAGGACACCTACTTCAACAACAAATGTTGTTTTGGTTCGAAATAATCCATAGTTATATCCAAATAGCACCGTTTTGTTCGTGCGTTCAGGTCAGTATCTGAAGGGTGACACGCGAGCGCATTTCGTGACAAAAAAATTCAAAATATTCCATTACCGTACTTAGAAGCATGTCAAACGCTGTTTAAAATCAATTTTTATGTGATTTTTCTCGTAAAATAGTGATAATATTCCAACCGGGCGACGTTGTATTCATTCAAAGAGAGAAAGAAAAACATGGAGAATTCACATGAACGCGCATCTCCAGTGTCACTGTTCTCAGCCTGACCACTCACAAAATCTCCTGCTGTTTTTCGACCAGAGACTGGAGAGACGTCATTCCGCTTTCTGGCGCCTTCTGAGAGCCAATGGAAGCCTTAGAAAATTTCACGTTACAGCAGAGATGCTGTATATTCGATAGAGATGCCGCAGAAGGAGAACAAATTGTCAGACAGGACACTTCCTGTATGTAATCTTCTCAGGTTTTGGCCTGCCATATGAGTTCTGTTATACTCACAGACACCATTCAAACAGTTTTAGAAACTTTAGTGTTTTCTATCCAAATCTACTAATTATATGCATATTCTCATTTCTGGGCAAGAGTAGTAACCAGTTTATATCGGTACGTTTTTTTATCCGGCCGTGCAAATACTGCCCCCTAGCCCCAACAGGTTAAAGACACAGTCAACAGTGTATGTAAACTTCTGACCCACTGGAATTGTGATATAGTGAATTGTACGTGAAATTATCTGTCTGTAAACAATTGTTGGAAAAATTACTTGTGTCATGCACCAAGTAGATGTCCTAACCGACTTGCCGAAACTATAGTTTGTTAACAAGAAATTTGTGGAGGGGTTGAAAAACAAGTTTTAATGACTCCAACCTAAGTGTATGTAAACTTCCGACTTCAACTGTACATGCAGTATTGGTAATTTGGTATTTTTATCAAATTTGATTTAACCTTTATTTTATCAGGGAAATCCCATTGAGACCAAGGCCTCTTTTGCTAGGGAGCCCTACATGTGCACAAATTATACAACATGTACAACATTTACAAATACAACGTAATAAAAACATACATTCCCTGTAAATATTGTAAGAAAAGCAGTCACATTCCTCAACGTCTTCCATTCACAACCTGAACTGCCTTAGAGTTAACAGAGCATCAAGGTGCAGAGAGCTCTGTAGATCATTGCATACACAGGCCACAAAAAAACACAGATTTACCTAATAATGTAGAGATCAACGGGACCTCTAGATTTAGCAATCCCTGTGATCACGTTTGGTGACTCGTACTGTATGTCTAATTTGACAATGAAGTTAAAGTACGGCGAAAGTTTGATCGATCTACGAGACGTAGACCTTTCCACTCACAGCCCCTGTCATCCTGTATACGGTTGAAAATGGCAGGTTTTCTCATTTAAAGTTGCCTACAGTGCCTTCGGAAACTATTCAGATCCGGAAACTATTCAGAGACTTTTTCCACATTTTGTTACGTTACAGAATTAAACTTAAATTGATTAACCTGTCTGGGGTATGTGGGACGATTTCGTCCCACCTACGTAACAGCTACTGAAATTCCAGTGGCGCGATTTTTGAATCGTTAGAAATACTATTACTTCAATTTCTCAAACATATGACTATTTTACAGCTATTTAAAGACAAGAATCTCGTTAATCTAACCCCACTGTCTGATTTCAAAAAGGCTTTACAACGAAAGCAAAACATTAGATTATGTCAGCAGAGTGCCCAGCCAGAAAAAATCAGACAGCCATTTTTCAAGCTAGCATATCATGTCACATAAACCCAAACCACAGCTAAATGCAGCACTAACCTTTGATGATCTTCATCAGATGACACACCTAGGACATTGTGTTATACAATACATGCATGTCTGTTCAATCAAGTTCATATTTATATCAAAAAACAGCTTTTTGCATTAGCATGTGACGTTCAGAAAACGCATAACCCCCGGTAAACTTCCGTTGAATTTACTAACAGTTTGCTAAATTACTCACGATAAACGTTCACAAAAAGCATAACAATTATTTTAAGAATTATAGATACATTACTCCTCTATGCACTCGATATGTCCGATTTTAAAATAGCTTTTCGGATGAAGCACATTTTGCAATAATCTAAGTACATAGCCCGGCATTACAGGGCTAGCTATTTAGATACCCACCCAGGTCAGCCTCCACCAAAATCACATTTCCTATAAGAAAAATGTTCTTACCTTGCTTGTTCTTCATCAGAATACACTGCCAGGACTTCTACTTCAATAACAAATGTAGGTTTGGTCCCAAATAATCCATCGTTATATCCAAACAGCGACGTTTTGTTCGTGAGTTCTAGAATGCTTCTTCCCGGTCTCGCGCATGGCGCATTGGCGTGTCAAAAATGTCTAAATATTCCATTACCGTACTTCGAAGCATGTCAACCGCTGTTTAAAACCAATTTTTATGCCATTTATGTCGTAGAGAAGTGATAATATTCCGACCGGGAGTATGCATTGAGCCTAAACAGCCGAATAAAATTTCTCCTCAGAAGCGACTCATGCACGCGCATCATTCAAAGGTCCTCTGAGCATCCACTTACAAAAGGCGATAATCTGTTTCAACCTGAGGCTCCCTTGTAAACCTTCAGTTATTTCGCGGGCTCTGAGAGCCTATTGGAGCCCTGGGAATTGTCACGTTACAGCTAAGATCCTTACTTTTCAATAAAAAGATGCAAGACTCCTTGTCAGACAGGGTACTTCCTGCTTGAAACCTTGTCAGGTTTTTGCCTGCCATAGGAGTTCTGTTATACTCACAGACACCATTCAAACAGTTTTAGAAAATTCAGAGTGTTTTCTATCCAAACCTGAACAATAATATGCATATTCTAGCTTCTGAGTTGGTGTAGGAGGCAGTTAAAAATGGGAACATATTTTTCCAAAATTCTCAATACTGCCCCCTAGCCCAGACAGGTTAAAACCATAATGACAAGGCAAAAACAGGGTTTTAGAAATGTTTGCAAAACTATAAAAAAAAACAACCAGAAACCTTATCTACGTATGTATTGAGACCCTTTGGTATAAGACTAAAAAAAATGAGCTCAGGTGCATCCTGTTTCTATTGATCATCCTTGAGATGTTTCTACAACTTGATTGGAGTCTACCTGTGGTCAATTCAATTGATTGGACATGATTTAGAAAGGCACACACCTGTCTATATGAGGTCCCACAGTTGACAGTGCATGTCAGAGCAAAAACTAAGCCATGAGGTCTTAGGAATTGTCCGTAGAGCTCCGAGACAGGATTGTGTCGAGGCACAGATCTGGGGAAGGGTACCAAAAAATGTCTGCAGTATTGTCGGTCCCCAAGAACACAGTGGCCTCCATCATTCTTAAATGGAAGAAGTTTGGAACCACCAAGAATCTTCCTAGAGCTTGGCGCCTGGCCAAACTGAGAAATCCAAGCAGAAGGGACTTGGTCAGGGAGGTGACCAAGAACCTGATGGTCACTATGACAGAGCTCCAGAGTTCATCTGTTCTTCTGATTGGTGGAGTGCTGCAGACAACCATCTCTGCAGCACTCCACCAATCAGGCATTTATGGTGGAGAGGCCAAGCAGAAGCCACTCCTCAGTAAAAGGCACATGACAGCGCTCTTGGAGTTTGCCAAAAGGCACCTAAAGACTCACAGACCATGAGAAACAAGATTCTCTGGTCTAATTAAACCAAGATTAAACTCTTTGGCCTGAATGCCACGCGTCACATCTGGAAGAAACCTGGCACCATCCCTACGGTGAAGCATGGTGGTGGCAGCATCATGCTGTTGGGATGTTTTTCAGCGGCAGGGACTGTAATTTCTGATTGATAAAATGACAATATTTCTGTGTTTTAGAATTAATTGCTTATTAGGCTATATATTGATGCATTGGAATACAGCTGTTAACGTAACAAAATGTGAAAAAAGTCAAGGGGTCTGAATACTTTCCGAAGGCACTGTATACAGACAGTAACAGTCAAATGTTTGGACACACTTACTCATTTATGGGGTTTTCTTTATTTTTACAATTTTCTACATTGTAGAATAATAGTGAAGATATCAAAACTATGAAATAACACATATGGAATTATGTAGTAACCAAAACCAAAATATATTCCATAAATTAGATTCTTCAAAGTACCCACCCTTTGCCCTGATGACAGCTTTGCACACTCTTGGCATTCTCTCAACCAGCTTCATGGAATAATGTTTTTCCCTTGAATAAGTAGCTGTGTCCAACTTTTGACTGGTACTGTATATCTTCACCTAATCTATGCAAACTGGTATTGTTTCTAAAGATTTTAAAATTGCCAAAGTTATCCGCCTCTATAAATCTGGGGATCCAATATCTTTTACAAATTATTGCCCAATATCTGTACTATGTTTTCTAAAATCCTAGAAATATTGGTGTATAATGTTGAAACATTTAAATCAACACTGTATTCTATATGAGCACCAATATTGTTTTCGTAAAAACTACTCCACAGACATGGCTCTTTTGCAACTTGTGGATGAAATATTTACAGACCTTAACATTAATAAATACTCTCTTGGCATCTTGTTAGATTTATCCAAAGCGTTTGACACCGTTGATCATGAAATATTAGTTTTTAAATTGTATTATTATTATTTTCATGATAATAAATATAAATGGTAATATAGTTATGTTTATGATAGAGAACAATTTGTTTATGCAACGGCTGTGCATCTACCAGGGCCAAGATATCCTGTGGCATCCCAAAGTGTTTGATAATTGGACCTTTGTTTTTCCTAATCCATATTAATGACCTTGCTGCTGTATCTTCTACCGTAGTTCCCATTCTCTTTGCTGATGATACCACTTTGATTTTATAACACAATAACTTTGATTCACTAATTAATTCAGGAATGTCAACATTTTCTGAATGGATCCTAATAAACAAATATTCTAATTTTTAAATGTTAAAAATGCAACTTTATTGAATTTTCTAGTAAGAAGAAGAAGAAAAAAAAAACGTTTAAAAAAGAGCCAGAATCTCAATTGGTGGAAATGAAATGGAACAAGAATCCACTAGATTTTTTTCAAAGTTACCTTCGAACAAACCAGGTGTACTTTTTATCAATATGTGATAAAAGCAAATTGTGACTGAAAATGTGGGTAATTCACAGGGGTGTTGAACAGCTGCTTGCTTAGCAAATGTCCGTGGCTCGAACCACACCGTTGACCTTTTTTGTTGCTACGGCAACAATTTCGGAATGTAACAGGCTGTTCCCTTAAACTGCACGCAGAGACATTAAAATTTGTATCCATGAGTTCATCTGACTTTCGGGAAATAGATAAATGGGTTAATTGCCAAAATCCCAAACTATCCCTTTAATGTCTGTAAAGTAGTGTGCTTCATCTCTCCAGTGAAAGCCCTGTGTCTGTCAACCAAAGATCTTACATCACTGGGTTATACATATTATACCTATTGCAGCACAATATAGGACTTAAAAACTACTGCATATGAAACATTCCATCACAGACATCATCATATATTTGGGAATCCCAGAGAAAATACCGCCCCTAATCCCAAACAGGATAATTATACTTTTTTTAAATCAAATTTTATTTGTCACATGCTCCAAATACAACAGGTGTAGACCTTACAGTGAAATGCTTACTTACAAGCCCTTAACCAACAATGCTTTAAGAAGTTAACACATTTTTTTCTTAAGTAGAAAATAGATATTAAAAGTAACAAATAATTAAATAGCAGCAGTTAAAAAACAAGTAAGGCTATATACAGGAGGTACCGGTAGAGATAAAGTGACTATGCATAGATTATAAACAAAGAGTAGCAGCAGTGTAAAAGAGGGGTCTGTGTAGCCATTTGATTAGCTGTTCAGGAGTCTTATGGCTTGAGGGTAGAAGCTGTTAAGAAGCCTTTTGGACCTCGACTTGGCGCTCCGGTACCACTTGCCGTGCGGTAGCAGAGAGAACAGTCTATGACTAGGGTGGCAGGGTTCATTGACAATTTTTAGGGCCTTCCTCTGACACCGCCTGATATAGAGGTCCTGGATGGCAGGAAGCTTGGCCTCAGTGATGTACTGGGCCGTACACACTACCCTCTGTAGTGCCTTGCAGTCAGAGTCCGAGCAGTTGCCATACCAGGCAGTGATGCATCCAGTCAGGATGCTCTCGATGGTGCAGCTGTAGAACCTTTTGAGGATCTCAGAATCCATGCCAAATCTTTTCAGTCCCCTGAGGAGGAATAGGTTTTGTCGTGCCCTCTTCACGACTGTCTTAGTGTGTTTGGACCATGATAGTTTGTTGGTGATGTGAACACCAAGGAACTTGAAGCTCTCAACCTGTTCCACTACAGCCCCGTAGATGAGAATGGGGGCGTGCTCAGTCCTCCTTTTCCTGTAGTCCACAATCATCTCATTTGTCTTGATTTCAGGCAGTAGTGTAAAGTACTTTCAGTAAAAATACTGGAAAAGTACTACTTAAGTACTTCTTTATGTATCTGTACTTTACTGTTTATATTATTAACAACTTAGAAGAAAAAATAAAATGTTTTGCCCTTTTTCTCCCCAATTTCGTGATATCCAAATTGGTAGTTACAGTCTTGTCCCATCGCTGCAACTCCCGTACAGACTCGGGAGAGGCGAAGGTTGAGAGCCATGCGTCGTCTGAAACATGACCCCGCCAACCCGCACTGCTTCTTGACACACTGCTCGCTTAACCCAGAACCCAGCCGCACCAATGTGTCAGAGGAAAAACCGTACAGCTGGTGACCGAAGTCAGCATGCATTCACCCGGCCACCACAAGGAGTCGCTAGAGCGCGATGGGACAAGGACATCCCAGCCGGTCAAACCTTCCCTAACCCGGACTACGCTGGGCCAATTTTGCACCGCCTCATGGGTCTCCCGGTCGCGGCCGGCTGCGACACAGCCCAGGATTGAACCCGGCTCTGTAGTGACACCTCCAGCACTGCGATGCAGTGCCTTAGAACACTGCGCAACTCGGGAGGCACGACAACTTTTACTTTTATTTCACTACATTCCTAAAGAAAATGATGTACTTTTTCCTCCATAGATTTTCCCTGACACCCAAAAGTACTCATTACATTTGGAATGCTTAGCAGGACAGGAAAATGGTCTAATTCACACACTTATCAAGAGAACATCCCTGGTCATCCCTACTGCCGCTGATCTGGCAGACTCACAAAACACTTGCTTCATTTGTAAATGATGTGCTGGCTATCGTAAAAAAATAATAATAATTCAAATGGTACCATATGGTTTGATTAATGTAAGGAATTATTATTTTTACTTTTACTTCTACTTTTGATACTTATGTATATTTTAGCAATTACATTTACTTTTGATACTTAAATAGATTTAAAACCAAATATTTTTGGACTTTTACTCAAGTAGGATTGTACTGGGTGACTTTCACTTGAGTCATTTTATATTAAGGTACGGTAAAAGTCAAAAGTTTGGACACTCCCACTCATTCAAGTTTTTTTCTTTATTTTCTACATTGCAGAATAATGGTGAAGACACAAACTATTAAATAACACACATGAATCATGTGTTAACACCAAAAAAAGTGTTAAACAAATCAAAATATATTTTATATTTGAGATTTTTCAAATTAGCCACCCTTTGCCTTGATGACAGCTTTGCACACTCTTGGCATTCTCTCAACCAGCTTCATGAGGTTGTCACCTGGAATGCATTTCGATTAACAGGTGTTCCTTGTTAAAAGTTAATTTGTGGAATTTCTTTCCTTTTAAATGCGTTTGAGCCAATCAGTTGTGTTGTGACAAGGTAGCGGTGGTATACAGAAGATATACTTATTTGGTAAAAGACCAAGTTAAAGCAAGAACAGCTCAAATAAGCAAAGAGAAACGAATGTCCATCATTACTTTAAGACATGAAGGTCAGTCAATACGGACAATGTGCAGTCACAAAAACCATCAAGTGCAGTCGCACAAAGTGCAGTTGCAACAACCATCAAGTGCTATGATGAAACTGGCTCTCATGGCGACCGCCACAGGAAAGGAAGACCCAGTTACCTCTGCTGCAGAGGATATATTTATTAGAGTTACCAGCCTCAGAAATTACATCAACAATTACATCAAAATCAACATCAACTGTTCAGAGGAGACTGCGTTAATCAGGTCTTCATGGTCATGTTGCTGCAAAGAAACCACTACTAAAGGACACCAATAAGAGGCTTGCTTGAGCCAAGAAACACGAGCAATGGACATTAGACCGGTGGAAATCTGTCCTTTGGTCTGATGAGTCCAAACTTGAGATTTTTGGTGCCAACTGCCCTGTCTTTGAGACGCAGAGTAGGTGAGCGGATGATCTCCGCATGTGTGGTTCCCACAATGAAGCATGGAGGAGGAGGTGTGATGGTGTGGGGGTGCTTTGATGGTTACACTGTCTGGGATTTATTTACAATTCAAGGCACACTTAACCAGCATGGCTACCACAGAATTCTGCAGCGATACGCCATCCCATCTGGTTTCTGCTTAGTGGGACTATCATTTGTTTTTCAACAGGATAATGACCCAACACACCTCCAGGCTGTGTACAGTGGTTTCTCAACTCAAAGTTTTGCGATTATGCTGTAGAACTTAGATGTAATTTGTGGTTTAGTATGGTACCTTGCGTCACTACTTCATTGCTCCAGACAGGCGCAAGGGGGAGTTAGAGCGCTGTTTATGCTTTTGGGTCCCAAGGCGCTACTGTGTCTCTGGCAATGAATGGGCGACATAAACCAAATAGAAACTGATAATTGTGCACGACTTCAGTATTACTTACTAAAACAGTTGTGACACTAAGGTTTTTATTCTAAGAGAAACTTAGATACAATTAGGGTGTGGAAATGTTAGTACTTACTGTAGTACTGTAGCCTACTCCTGACCGGTGACGTTGTGCAGCTCCCAAGTGGTGCAGTGGTCTAAGACACTGCATTGCAAACTGCGTTGCAACAGATGCTGGTTCAATACCTGTGCCGTCCGTGTCTGGGAGACCCATGAGGCGACTTTAAGCTTTTGGTTTCTCTCCCTCTAAAAACAGAAATAAACTGGCTTTATTTACAAATTATTAACAATGTCTCACCCCATGTTCAAGAATGGCATTTTTCTCGCTCATTTTACGTTATTTGAAAACTAAATCTCCAAAATATTAATATTTTAAAACAAAGCTATTATTTTTATATATTAGATATTCTCACAGATATATTATTAATCCTGTTTTTCACAGGCGTAGCAGGTTGTGAATTCTGCAAACAACATTTCTAGGATGGGCTGTCAGCAGGACATTATATTTTGGTCATATTGGTCATGTCTCCCGAGTGGCGCACAATGGGATTACCTTGCAGTTCTCCAGCTTTATCCACGAGATAGCGGTGGGCGCACCAGGTTTAAGGCACGAGGGCAGGGGCATGGGACGGGCCGCAGAGCAGCGCACAGAAGACGGACCTAGCCCGTGGGGAAGGAGGGGGAGGGCAGTGCCTGTCTGCACGTTCAAACTAAAACAATGTAAAAATAATGGGGTGAAAAATGCGCATTAGATGTGAATTTGGAGGGCAGAAATGATTAAATATTAAAGCATTAGACCTCTCACTAAAGGCATCAGTCAAAAGTTAAACTTTAATCCGAACTGGATTTAACGAAAAATGACATGAAAAGCGCACATTTGTAAATCCCAAACTCTAAAAGTAATTGGAAAGGTAGATACAAATTGTGACATTGTGGTAACAATAAAGAATTTAATCAATGGGGGCTCAGGGCGGTACCATTCTGGTTATCTGATAAAGGTGCACATGAATCAAATTCAAACTTTGAAGACCGAGATCGAGTCATTGAAGGCAGACCAGCAGAAAGAGAAACATATGAGGGAAGAGATACGGGCAACAGCTGATGCATTGGTCCGGAGCCAGGCAGTATTGGCAGAGAGTCACTCGTCATTGGCAGAGAGTCAGGCGGAGAATGACATGTTGAAGAGGGTGAGGAATGAGATGGAGTCACAATCCATGCGAGGCACACCTGTGAGCTCTGGAACTCTACCTCCGACAGGCAGAGTCAACATACTTGGCGGGTTCGACAGGTTGTCTGTTCACCCTGACATTTCCATTCCTCTTCTGACAACAGAACTTGTCCAACTGCTCACCAGGCACAGCAAAGGCTGTCCGGAACGTTATGCTGTTCTGCTGTCCCAAGGATGTGTAACTGAAGAGAGATACCACGAGGGGACACAGAATACCAACTGGGATGGATCCCGAGGCAAATGTGGCTTACCACTGAACCTCCGGGTGTTCATCATTAATACTGTGTCTCAGAAGTTTCTGTCCATGACTGATGATGCAACCCAACAAAAAAAACCTGTTGGGGACCTGATCCCGGTATTGGGATTTATCGTCAAGAGACCATGGCGGGAAATTCAAAACTGCAAGAATCTAATAATTTCAATTTCTCAAACAATCAACTATTTTTCACGATTTGAAAGATAAACATCTCCTAAATTCAATCACATTATCCGATTTCAAAGATGCTTTACGGCGAAAGCATAAAGTTAGGTTATGTTAGGAGAGTACATTGAAAATAGCTGTGTGTAATATTTTGTCAATTCAAAGACATGCGTCACCAAAAGCAGATAACCAGCTAAAATGATGCACTAACCTTTGACAATCTTCATCAGATGACACTTCTAGGACATTATGTTAGACAATACATGCATTTTTTGTTCCATCAAGTTCATATTTATATCCAAAAACAGCAATTTACAGTAGCGGTGAAATTCAGAATTTTTTTCCCCTCAAATGCTTCCGGTGAATCAGCGTTACAATTTACAAAATTACTATTCGAAAACATTGGTAAATTATAATATTGTCATTCAAAGAATTATAGATTAACATCTCGTAAATGCTACCGCATTGCCAGATTTCAAAATAACTTTACTGGGAAATCACACTTTGCAATAAATGGGGTGCTAAGCTAAGAACAATAGGCTAGGATATACAGGTTAACACCATCTTGTAACCATCTAATATCAGTAAATAATTCCTTACCTTTGATTATCTTAATCAGAAGGCACTTCCAGGTATCCCAGGTCCACAACAAATGTGGTTTCTTTCGACAAAGTTCATAATTTATGTCCAAATAACTCCAAGATGTTCCATGTTGTTAGCATTCAGTAGGCTCCTCAAAAGTAGGGCGGGGGGGGAAAGTCACGACGAAAAGTAAAAAAAAATATCTATTTACGTTCGTTGAAACATGTAAAACGTTGTTTAGCATCAATCTTTAGGGCCATTTTTAACGTGAAACATCAGTAATATTTCAACCCGACCTCTCCTGTGTCTTGAAAAATGTTTTTGAAAAATGTCTCGCCTCACATGAACTCACATGAACGCGCAGGTGCGCACCATAATGAAATGACGACATCCCAGGGACGTCAACTTATATTCCTTGTCATCCGGTCTCTGTTCATCATAGACGCTTCAAACAACTTTATAAAGATCGTTGACATCTAGTGGAAGCCGTAGGAAGTGTGAAATGAATCCTTTGTCACTGTGTGATCTATTAGCAATGACTCGAAAATAGTACAGCCACAAAATTCTCATTTCCTGGTTGTATTTTTCTCAGGTTTTTGCCTGCCATATGAGTTTTGTTATACTTACAGACACCATTCAAACAGTTTTACAAAATTCAGAGTGTTTTCTATCCAAAACTGTTAATAATATGCATATCCTAGCTTCTGAGATGGTGTAGGAGGCAGTTAAAAATGGGCACATATTTTTTTCAAAATTCTCAATACTGCCCCCTAGCCTGTAGAGGTTAACATGTGGAAGGGAGAAAAAGTATTATTATTGTTAACCATGTTTTTCACAAGCGTAGCAGGCTGTGAATTCTGCAAACAACGTTTCTAGGATGGGCTATTAGCAGGACAATATATATTAGTCATGGCTCCCAAGTAGCGCAGTGGTCTAAGGCAGTGCATCTCAGTGCAAGAGGCATCACTACAGTCCCCACTACAGTTGAATCCAGGCTGTATCACATCTGACCGTGATTGGGAGTCCCAGAGGGCGGTGCACAATTGGCTAAGCGTCATCCGGGTTAGGGGAGGATTTGGCTGGCTGGGATGTCATTGTCCAAAAAATAGGCAAGGTGGCTTCTCTCCCTCTAAAAACATAAATAAATATTTTGCCTTCATATTATTTTGG